>NC_089596.1:2460122-2647587 GCF_019320115.1 Miscanthus floridulus | reverse complement strand
TGGTCTGCAGCTCTTGCCCCGGCACTAGTATTTGCTTAGCGAAGAATTGGCATCCTTCACAACGTTGGACGAGATCTTCTGCATCAGTGATGGCTGTGGGCCAATAAAAACCAGCTCAGAATGCCTTGCCGACCAGGTTTCTCGAGGCCGCGTGGTTGCCGCAGGAACCAGAGTGAATTTCGAGAAATAGTTTGACCCCTTCACCTTGGGCGATGCATTTCTACAGTATCCCTTCCTTAGCACTTTTCCTCATCAAGTTGCCGTCTGCCAGCACGTAATGCTTGCTTTGGCGAATTAAACACTCAGTTTTGGTCTTGTCGGCGGGTACTTCGGCGCTGGCGAGGTACTTGATGAACTGCTCCCTCCAATCGGCGACCGGCGATGGTACAACAAGTACCAACTGCTCGGCAGGGGGAACCTCTACAACTTTCTTTTCTTCTTTAATGGATGGCGCCAAGAGATGCTGAACGATGACCCCCGGCAGAACCGCGGCGCGAGAAGAACCTATTTTTGAAAGCTGGTCGGCAATCTGATTTTGATCTCGTACCACGTGGTGGTATTCGATACCGTAGAACTTCCCTTCAAACCTCCTTATTTCGGCGCAGTATGCGTCCATTTTCTCACTGGAACAAGACTAGTCTTTATTGAGCTCGTTGATAACCAGCGCAGAATCCCCGTACACCATGAGGCGCTTGACGCCGAGCTCAACTGCTATTCGGAGACCGTGGAGACATGCTTCATATTCCGTGGCATTGTTGGAGGCCAGAAAGTGTATCCGGAGGACATAGCGGAGCCTATCGTTGGTCGGCGTAATGAACAAAATGCCTGCACCAGCGCCATTGATGTTAAGGGCACTGTCAAAGTACATCAACCAGTGCTCGGGGCAAGTGGCGGAAATGGGTTCTTGGATCTCGGTCCACTCAGCGATGAAATCAGCGAGCGCTTGTGACTTAATGGTAGGTCTACTTCTGAATTCGATGGAGTAAGTTCCAAGCTCAACAACCACTTTATGATATGGCCATTGGCCTCTTTGTTGCGAAGAATGTCTCCTAGAGGGAACTCGGTGACCACGACCATCTTGTAGTATTCAAAGTAGTGTCGGAGCTTGCGCGACGTAATTAGAATTGCATATAATAGCTTTTGTACTTGAGGATAACGAGTTTTTGGCTCATTAAGTGCTTCGCTGATAAAGTAGACCGGACGTTGCACCTTGTAAGAGTGTCCAGCTTCCTCACGTTCGACGACGATAGTAGTGCTGACGACGCGAGAAGTAGCGGTGATGTAGATCAGAAGAGTTTCATCTGGTCATGGCGCAGTCATGATCGGAGGCCTTGTTAACAACAACTTAAGCTGCTCGAAAGCTATGTCCGCCTCTTCCGACCAGAAAAAATGCTCGGAAGCCTTGAGGAGTTTGAAGAAAGGGAGCCCTCTCTCACCGAGGCGTGATATGAAGCGGCTTAAAGCCGCCATGCAGCCTGTAAGCTTCTGTATATCCTTGACACATGTTGTCCGTTTCATATTGGTGATGGCGGAGACCTTGTCAGGATTAGGCTCGATGCCTTGAGCACTGACAATGTAGCCCAGCAGTATACCGGATGGAACTCCAAAGATGCACTTTGAAGGGTTCAGCTTCCATCGGTGCTTGTTCAAGTTGGCGAAGGTTTCTTCGAGGTCGGCGATAAGCTTGTCGGTTGTCTTGGTCTTGACGACCACATCATCGATGTAGGCTTCAACGTTGCGGCCAATCTATTGGTCGAGGCACATCTGGATGACCCTTTGATAGGTGGCCCCGGCGTTCTTGAGTCCGAAGGACATAGTTTTGTAGCAGTATGCACCGAAAGGTGTAATGAACGATGTTTTTATCTGGTCTTCTTCCTTAAGAGAGATCTGATGATAGCCGGAGCAGTAGTCAAGGAAGGAGAGTAGTTAGCAGCCGGCGGTAGAGTCTACAACCTTGTCTATCCGAGGCAAGCCGAAGGGGTCCTTAGGGCAGTGTTTGTTAAGATCAGTATAATCAACGCACATTCTCCATTCTTTATTCTTTTTTCGAACGAGAACAGGATTTGCTAACCAATCTGGATGATACACTTCTTTTATAAACCCAGCAGCTAAGAGCCATTTTATTTCTACCCTAATAGCCTCCTTCTTGTCTAGCGCGAATCGGCGGAGTTTCTGCTTGATCGGTTTGGCGGTCGGTGAGACATTCAAGGAGTGCTCAATCTTCTCCCGTGGTACCCTCGGCATGTCTGAAGGTTTCCAAGCAAACATGTCGGCGTTGGCACGTAGGAAGGAGACGAGCGTGCTTTCCTATTTGGGGTCAAGGTGAGCCCCAATCTTCATGGTCTTGGAGGCGTCGTCGAGGCCGAGGCCGACCTCCTTGATTTCCTTGGACTTGGCGAAGGCGCGAGGAAGCTCTAGCTCTGGAATCTCCATGTCATCGGTGGGTGCTGTCTTGGCTTCGGCGACCACGCTAGCCATCTGGATGGAGAGGTCGATGGCTTTGGTGAGAGTGAGACTCTCTATCTCGTAGGCATAGGTAATGGAGAGGTTGGCCCATAGAGCCAAGACTCCTACAGGCAAAGGCATCTTCAACACCAGATACACGTAGTGTGGTACGGCCATGAATTTGGCTAGAGCTGGCCGGCCAAGTATGGCGTGGTAGGCGGTGTCGAAGTCAGTGACATAGAAGTTGACATGCTCGATGCGGTAGTTGCTTGCCATGCCAAACTATACTGGTAGGGTGACCTCTCCAAGTGGTCTAGATGCCCTTCTAGGTACCACACCCTAGAAGGAGGAGTCCGAGGGTGTGAGATCTGATATTGCGAGGCCCAACTCCCTTAGGGCCCCGACGAAGAGTAGGTTCAAAGCACTGCCACCGTCGACAAGGACTTTTCTAAAGAGCACCTTCTGGACGGTTGCATCGAGGACGAGGGGAAAACGCCCTATGTAGGGTATTTCTGCCCACTGGTCGGCCCTACTGAAGGTGATGGGGAACTGGACCATGTGCGATAGCTGGGGTGGGTGGTAGTTTCTTCTGAAGCGACGGCGAGCACTCGTCGGGCAGCGAGCTTCCGTTCCCTTCTACTCTCAGTGGAGGTGAGGCCCCCGAAGATGGTGGTGACCACCTTATCGTGGTCCTGAAAGGCATTATTGTTGTTCCCCGGTGGTCGGCGGCCTCCGCCATTGGTGTCGTCGTCTAGCTTTTTGTCTTGGAACTCCTTGGCTAAACCGAGGCAATCCTTCATCTTGTGTTTGGCGTTCTTGTGGAGGGGGCATGGGCCATCGAGGATCTTCTTGTACTGCTCGTCGTAGTTGCGCTTGGCGCGCGGCTCATTGACGTTACCGACAAAGTGGTCTGGCCGGCGGCGGCGATTCTGACTTGGCTTGGATCCATCTGGCCGATCACGGCCGATGTCCCGGTGGAAACTTCATTTGTCATAGCGGTGGTCGTTGTGGCACCGGTTGTCAGGGCGATCATCGTAGCGGTTAGGCGGGCGATTGGTGCCCACGTCTTCGTTGAAACATACTTCAGCTTCCTCCGTGTCAGCGTACTGGTTGGCCGTCGTGATCATCTCGCCGAAGCCTGTAGGTGGCTTGCGGTTGAACTTGGAATGGAGCTCGCGGTGATGAAGTCCTCGGACAAAGGCGGTGATGACCTCGGCTTCCATGATGTTGGGGATAAAATTCCTCATCTCAGAAAAGCGTCTGATGTAGCTGCGGAGGAGCTCAGACGGCTTTTGGTTGATGCGGTTGAGATCGTGCTTAGTGCCCGGCCACGTACATGTAGCCATGTAGTTATCAGTGAAGACTTTCTTCAGCTCTTCCCAAGATCCGATGGAATTCGGGACAAGGCTTGTAAACCAGCTCATGGCGGCTGGCGTGAGTATGATGGGGAGATAGTTCGCCATGACGTTGGTGTCTCCTCCGACGGCGTGGGCAGCAGTGGCGTAAGCCTGCAACCACTGAGTTGGGTTCATCCTTCCCTCATAGGGCTCGACCTCGGTGATTTTAAAACCACGGGGCCACTAGAGTGTTCGGAGCGCCCTAGTGAAAGCTGGAGGACCTTTTGGGTTGTCGGCGCCGCTGGCAGCAGCATTGCCGGCGACGATCGGCTCCAGAGCTGAGTCTGGATCACCGTACTCTCGCTCATACTCCTGGTGGCGGCGTACTTCATCTTCATGGTGGCCGAAGCGACGCTGCTCGATACGCCGTCGTGCATCCTGAAGGTTACTGAGGTGCACTCGAGTGTCCTGTTTGACCTCCTGATCGTGTTGGCGATGATACTCGGCTCGGTGGCCCCTGGCTCCCCCCTGGGGAGGTAGTGACTGGTCGGCGAAGCGGCTTTGACTGGGGCGGTGATTGGATCTAGGCACAGCTGATCGGCGAATGGCGCTGGTGGAGCACGAAGGTCTTTGATCCCCTTGGATCTCATTGACTTGACAGTGTGCCGCTTTAAGCATAGCGGCGACCTTGGCGAGCTCGGGCGTCTGTGGGAGGCGGGGGAGTTCGTTGGCGGCCACCGCCAGATTGGAGCTTGGAGTCTTGAAGACGTTGTGACCATCAACGCGGAGAAAATCTTTATCGAGGTTGCGATGGAGTGGCCTTCCTTGTGAGTCGAATTGGTTGTCGCGAGCAGCCTCGGCCATCGTAAGGGCGTGCTCGTTTTTGCGGCGCTGTGCATGATTGACGTTCCTGTTTTCACGAGCAGCGCGTTCCTCATCGGTTTCGCCGTTTCGGGGGGGGGCTGTCGATGCTGACGTTGAAGATCGCGCCACCCCGAAAAGGCGGGAGAGGGGGTTGCTCGGTGAAGGTTTCGGCGAGGGTCTCGGTGGAGCCTTGGGACTCGAAGTCTGGGTTTTCCTCCAGGATGGTTCGGAGGGATGCTCCGGGGCCTCGGCTTGCATGCAGCATGTTGACTGTTGGCGGAAGCTGATCGGTGATCTGGTCGGCAAGAGGATGGGTATCCCCCACCTGGTCGGCGAATTTGCCCCTCAGGGTGTGTTGGTACGTAGCAGCAGCGTTGTCGAGCCCGTAGGGCAGGGCCGTAACCTCCGGAGCCTGCCGAGTGGTTTCCGATAGATGCGTATGGCAGGGTGGTCGGCGTTGAACCATAGTGTCTAGAGCCGATTCGGCGATGGAGAGGCAATCGACGATCTTCAGATCGACCCGATCGATGGATATGATCAGATCGTCGTTGTTGATCTGCCTCCTCTGGTAGCGAGGAAGCGGGCGGCGAGTTGTCGATGAAGGCGACCTCGGAAGTGGTTCCTAGATTGGATCTACAGCCGCGGGAGCAGGGGTGGTCGGCGCAGAATGGATCTGCACCGGCTCGAGGAGCTCTCTGACTCCGTCAGCGTTGATGACCCACGAGATGGATCCGACTATGAAGATCTGGCCGGGCTGCGGGAGGGATGAAGAGCCTGCGGAAAAAGCCATCTTGTTTGGCAAGGAAACAGCACGCACACCCCTACCTAGCGCGCCAACTGTCGATAGAATATCGTCGGCAGTCCTCCGAGGGGTATCCCACGAAGGTGGATTGATCGGCAGAGGAGCGCGTGATCAAGAACAAGAAGGCAACAGAGACACACGAGTTATACAGGTTCAGGCCGTCAGTAGGACGTAATACCTTACTCCTGTGGTCTGTTAATTTGTATTAGCTATCGTATGATATGCCGTGATTTTAGAGGGGGTCCCTGCCCGCCTTATATAGTCCGGGAGGCAGGGTTACAAGTCGGTTAGATCTGAGAGATAACCGAAAAGTAATAACTGATTACAGAAATCTTGGGATCATACATATCCTAACAGATCTCGTAGTATCTTCAGGATATCTTCCCGATGTCTTGCGAAAGGCGCCGAGCAGACTCGTGCCCCGCAAGGCTTCTTCTTGTGGGCTGGGCCACCCCTAGGGGCGCAGCCCATGTGGTTCGCCGTGGATATCCGGGGTCGTACACCCCATAGTTGGGTTTGACTAACATGGTGGGAGATGGACAGCGTAGGGGCTGAGTGGTGGTCTCGCTGTTTTTTTGGAAGGAGGAGCTTGATCTCACAGTCAAGAGCATGTCTAAGTACCATATATACATGGTAATAAAAGCGGAAGACGGTTTTGAGTGGAGGTTTTCTGGGATGTATGGGGAATCATGGAGTGAGGAGAAGGAGAAAACGTGGGAGACTCTCCGGACCTTACATGGACGCATGTCCTTACCTTGGGTGTGTGCGGGTGATCTTAATGAGGTCCTTTGTGGGGGATCTGTTCACATGGCGCAATAACCATCACAATGCGGGGAGTTACACAAGAGAGCGCCTGGACCGTGCTCTGGCTAACATGGCCTGGAGATGCAAATTTCCTCTAGTCTGTGTTATTAATGGTGACCCACGACACTCAGACCATAGGCCCGTGATTGTGGAGGCGGGGGAGAGGGAATTACGGAGATGGGAGGGGTCACGGGAAGTCCTGAGGAATTTTGAAGTCCGATGGCTGGAGGAGGAGGACTGCGCAACTAAAGTGGAGGAGGCTTGGGTTTTGGCCCTGCTGGAAGGTACCACCACTCTTTTGGAGTTGCAAAGTCGGGTACTGGGCGAATTGTGGGAGTGGGACCGGTCGGTTTTGGGGGAGTTGGAGAAAAGGGTGAAGAACGCTAGGAGGGAGCTAGACAGATGCAGGAGAAGGGGAATATCCCAGGATAATGTAAACCGGGAGCATGTGCTGCGCTTCAAGTTAGAAAGATTGGAGGATCAATTGCATGTGTACTGGAAGCAACGTGCTCATAATTTATGGCTGCTGAATGGTGACCGAAACACTAGATTTTCCCATGCCTTTGCATCGGAGAGAAAGAGGAAGAATAGAATTAAGCGGCTGGTGGAGGATGAGGGAGGAGTGGTACAGGGAGATGGTCTGAAAACATATATTGCTAACTAGTACCAAGCTTTATTTTTCACACAAGCAGGAGGAGATGTTGATGAGGTGACTGACTGTGTGGAGCAGTGCGTTACTAGGGAGATGAATGAAATACTGCTAGCTCCATATTCAGAAGAGGAAGTTTGGAAGGCTTTGGAGAACTGATGTGCTGAATGTTTTGAATGGAGGGGAGATGCCACCGGGGTGGAATGATACAATAATAGTCCTTATTCCCAAGACTGACAAACCGCAGAAAATCAAAGATCTTCGGCCAATCAGCTTGTGTACAGTGCTGTAGAAGATTATATCCAAAGTAATTGCCAACCGGTTGAAAGTAGTGCTTCCAGAGGTCATCTCACCCTCTCAAAGCGCCTTTGTTCCTAGGAGACTAATTACTGACAATGTCCTATTAGCGTATGAGCTAACACACTATCTCAAAAACAAAAGAAGCGGATCGAATGGGGTGGCAGCAATTAAATTAGACATGAGCAAGGCCTATGACCGAGTTGAATGGGGATTTCTGTACAGTATGATGATCAAGATGGGGTTCAGACAGCAGTGGGCTGATTTGGTGATGAGATGTGTTTCAACGGTGAATTACCGTATCAAGGTAAACGGGGAGTATGCTGACACAATCATACCAGCGGGGGCCTCGACAAGGGGATCCTCTCTCCCCATACCTCTTCATCATTTGTGCTGAGGGGCTGTCCGCTATGCTGAGGAAGGCCGAGAGTGACGGGAAAATTGTGGGCATCAAGGTATGCCGGACGGCGCCAAGTGTCAACCATCTTTTTTTCGCCGACGATTCTGTGATTTTGATGCGAGCGCGAAATGAGGAAGCAGCTGAGCTTAAGAGAGTATTGGGGGTATATGAGAGGGTGTCTGGTCAAGTGTTCAACAAAGAAAAATCTTCCATCCTTTTTAGTCCAAACACAGCAAGGATAGTGAGAGAGCAAATGAAAGCTACCCTATCAATTTCTCAAGAGAAGTGGGGTGAAAGATACTTGGGGTTGCCAGTCTCCATTGGGATCTCAAAAAAGAAGACTTTCGCATATATCAAGCAGAAAATCTGGTGTCGGGTTCAAGGCTGGCATGAAAAAATGCTCTCTAAGGTCGGTAAAGAAATTCTGGTTAAGGTGGTGGCCCAGGCTATTCCCACTTACGCCATCTCCTGTTTTGACATAACCAAGACCTTGTGTGATGAAGTAAGTGCAATGGTGTGCCGGTATTGGTGGAGCCAGCAAGATAAGAAACATAAAATTCACTGGCTCAGCTGGGAAAAATTGACACGTTCAAAGAAGAAAGAGGGTTTGGGTTCAGAGACTTGCATCTCTTCAATTTGGTCATGTTGGCTAGACAGGCATGGAGGCTGCTGTGGCAGAACCGCTCGAAATAGCACGTTTTCGGAGACGCTCGTCTTCCACCAGACATTAAGCGCCCCGAGAGCTAGCTACATCGGATGGTTTCCGTCGAGCACACCACAAGGGAGAACTCGAATAATCCATGTTTTTCCTCCAGAATCCAATAATGAGAGAGTTTACAATACTTAGTCAATTTCATACAACAAGAGTTCTTAGAAATACATTATTACAATATTAAGTTTAGAGTGCGGAATTTAAACAGCGAAATTACAATAAATATCTAACGGTAGAATACAAGAATTCGTCTGTGCCCACCAGAAGAATCCTCCACACAACAGCTACTCTTCAAACTGCACCTGCAATAGGGGTAAATAAACCCTGAGTACACAATGTACTCGCAAGACTTACCCGACTAGTGGGAATAATTTCCCGACTCCAAAGGATATGATAAACTTTATGGTTTGTTGGGTTTCCTTTTTGCGAAAAGCAATACCAGTAGTGAATCATTATGTATGTTTCTTATTAGCAGTTATGATTAGTTCATTATCTAACCATTCTATGTAAGCACCTATTCTACTTTCAAGCAAGAGTTAAGCAAACAGATCTATTTCACCATCTTTTATCTTCCAGTTCTTACTATGGTGCTAGATTATAGACAAGTCGTACCGGATTACCCAGTGATTCGCGAATTAATGTGCTCAGCTGGGTACCCCGAAACACATACCCCGCTTGTACCCCAGGCACAAGCAGGACCAACCCATCTCTCTCCTGTCAAGGGGTCCAGGTCCCCGTCTAAACTTAGACTCCAAGCCCCTACACCTGAGTCTCGGACTCAGTGTGGGGCTTAGACATCCACCATCCCCGCTTCCAATCAGTCGGTCCAGAAAGAGCCGGAACCCACGACAAGAGAGCAACGAGCCTCCCATGCTCCTATAAACAAGTATGTGCTCAGGATAATAAGTCTGTGACCTGACTAGAATTCAATACAACGGCCGGTCCTTAACCGACATAGACAGGGAAAACAGTGTAACCAAGCTATGCCCCGTTGGCCTCAGGACATAACCTCTTATACCCACCAATACCCGTACCATATCCCTACCCGGTCTCCATTTCTTTTCACCATTTTATCATGAGAGTGATAATAATAATCACCTATTGTAAGTAACGGTAGGTTACTCACGCTACCGAAAAACGTAAGCATAGCAGCTACTCAACCTAAGCAAGTAGGACTCATAGGTAGGTATATCTATGCATGTAGTTTCAATATAAATCCTATAACGTAAATGCACATCATATATATATTTCTAGTGATTATTCAAAATAAGGGTTATGCACCGGGGCTTGCCTTGGGCAGGTGTGGTGTCAACTCAGTCAGTCAGTGGTGGCTCCGGGACCTCCTCCTGCACGAGAATCTCCTCCTCGTACTCTTCAATCACCTCCTCGAACTCGTGATCTCCGATGGTCATGATCTCTACCAACTCGTTCTCTACATGCATGTGATGATGATGCAATACTTAGCATTAAGGCAACAACTCTTAAAATAAGAATACACATGGTAAACTACTAAGCTAGCTCTAGTGACTAGGATACTAAGCTAACTATCATCTTCATCAAGTAAAGTGTTGGGTTCAACTAACAAACACCTAGCTTTACAAATAAAGAATATATCTTTATTTCTACTAATGATTTAATGTATATTTGAAACAAAGAGCATTTAACTACCCTTATGTTAAATCTATTCTACAGCTACAAAAATTATAGTGAGCACATAATAATACAATAAAGCTACTGTAAAATTTTCAAAGCTGAAGCTATCACCATTCTACCACAAAAAATCTTATAATTATTTAACCTAATCATATTAAGCACTCTCAAATGATTCAATAGCCACTGGTATCAACAAATATGTATATGAACTAACTACACTAACAGATAGAGCACAATTTTAGAAACCTAACAAAATTGGTTTCACAATTTTTGGACATCTATAAAATTTGCTATAATTTTCCAAAGATTAGCTCAAAACTAAATTAGAAAAACATTTGCTAATTCGCTGGAAAAAGGAAAATCAATTCTCGCGCGGCCCACATGTGCGAAGCACGCGCGCACGTGTAGCCCGTAGGGGCAGCCCACGCGCGAGGCAGCCCGCAGTGGGAGAGTCCCGCGCGCGTCAGTGTTTTTTTGCAAAAGAGACCTTGCATTTCCCCCAATTCGCAACCAAGGACCAACACTATTTTACTTACTCACAGACCCTCTCACTTAACCCCCCGGCCTTTCTCTAATTTACCCGCGCGCACGCGGTGGCTCAGTGCACGGCGGTGCGGCGAGCGGTGGCCTAGCATGGCTGCGCCGCCCACCTGGGGCCGCCACTGGCCCGACGGTCAGACCGACCTTGATCCCCGGTTTAACCAGCTACACCTAGCGACAGCACGGGGCGGTGGGACGCGCTAGAGCTAGCCACGATGATAAATGGCCATCCGCGTCAGTGGCGCGACTGTTCCGGCGAACTCAAGCATCAACAAACCCATCTAGCTAGCGAGTGAGCATTAACAGGCTACCATGAGCCTAGCTGCGATGACCGTTGATGAAGAGAGTGGCGGAGAGGAGCTAGCCATGTGCAGCCGAGCCGTGCGGTGGCACACCATGGTGGCATGGTAACGTCAGCGGCGGGGTGGAGCTGGCAGCGACTAAGCCGAGGCACGCATGATGAAGAGGAAGGCAAGGCACACCTATCGCCAAGGTCTGGAGGGAGCGAGACGAGCTGCTCTAGAAGAACGCTGAGACCCACCGACAGATCCTCGACCTTCTGGCTGAGGCTAAGAAGGAGCGGGAGCTGAAGCTAGGAGCCGAGGAGAAGCTCGCGACCCTAGAGTAGAGGGCGAGTCTGGATGTCGAGGCGGTCATCCGGCTGTGCAAGGAGCGGGATGAGCTGCTCCAAACCGTGGAGAGGCTCCGCTCGAAGCATGGCGTGGCCCGCAAGGAGCGTGACTGGGCCCTCTGAGAGCGTGACGACACGCAGTAGAAGGTCGGCTCCCTCTTGGCCAAGCTTGGAACAACGATGACCCAGAGGCTAGAGGCCGAGGGTGTCTCTGCTAGGCTGGCCACGGACCTTGCTAAGGCGAGGAGGAGCCTTCAGGCGGAGAGCGATGAGGTCGGTATCCTAAGCGCCACCCTCGGAGTGGTCTACGATGACCTAGAGGTAGTGCGGTCGGAGGGGACCAGTTCACTCGTGATCCGTGCTGTCGAGATCATGGCGCGGGTGCGCTAGCTCGAGAGGAACGCCCTTCACGCCAGGGTCAACCAATCCTTCATGATTGCTCATTCTCATTATGGGGACAGCATCGACCTAGAGATGAAGAGCCTCGGCTTTGCGCCTGGATACGAAGCCCATGAGCTAGATGAGATAGAGATGGCGATGGCTCCTCTTTTGTGGGACCTAGCGGATAAGATAGAAGACATAGTTCTCCCCCAGAGGGGCTAGTTAGTCAGATAGGTCGGATGATCATTATTGTAATCAGTGGACAAGTGCCGATCCTTGTGTATCGTAAAAACAAACTAATCATTTCATTTCGTTTGATAGAATTTGTTTTTCCTCCCTTTTTGTGTGTGAAAAGGGGTTCATGTGTTCCAACCCTTCTGTTTGTTAAGACCGTAGGGCCGAGGTGTAGGAGGGAAACTCTAATCACGCTAGTGAGCAAGAGTGTCGTAGCCACAGGGGCATAGGTTTCTCGTAGTCCAACCAGCCATGCTCAATCGTTCATTTCTGCAGACCTTGCCACTAGGTTTAACGTGAGGAAGAGGTCGGGCGCGGTGACTATTTCACAAAGGGTGTATTTATACCCTTACTAGCCCCCGAGTGAGATCTGTCCCCTTGCTGTTGCTGGGGTTGGGTGTTACTGATGATCGAGGAGAGGATAGCGAAACTAATAGGGGAAAACGTCTCTTGTTCTCGCACATACCCCCTCCCTAGGATCTGAGCTATCATTCTATGACCGCACGTTCGGTCTCCTTGTGAGTCCAACTTTCCTCGAGCCCCGCGTGTAGCAGGGGTTCGGTTGAGGGTCAGCTCATCTTTGTGATTGTTGCCCCATCCTTGGTTTCCGTAATCAGAGGGGTTGAGCTAACGTCACTTGCCGGATGGCTTGAGTGACATGCTCGGTGAGCTCGCTAACGGGCATGTTCGAGTGGAATCTAGGTCTGTCGTTTGTGATGGGGTCGGCAAAGCTCTCATGTGGCATTCCACTACTCCTTAACCCGCCTTCCAACAGATGCGCACTCAATGGGGATTCTATGGGCTCGGCTCGAGGTTAGGATCGAACGAGAAGGTTAAGATGACCATGTCCGCTTCTAGGCAGGTCAGGCGAACGGCATTGTGGCTCATCTATGTTTTCTTTCCTGGCTCTTGTTCGATGCGAGGCGGCCTCAGGCCTTCCATGGGCCAACCTTTGAACCCCGGTCTCCCATTTTTAGGATCAGGCAGCTCGAGCCCCGAGCCCCGTGGAGCTCGGTAGGGGTCGGCCGTGTTTCATGCATCACCCTGTCCTCAGTTTCCGCAACTAGAGGGGCTAAGCTAATGACACTTGCCTCGATGGCTCGAGTGTCGCGCTCGGTGAGCTTGCTAACGGGCATGTCCGAGTGGAATCCGGATCCATCATCCGCTGATGGGGTCGGCATTGCCCTCATGTGGCATTCCACTGCTCCTTAACCTACCTCTCGGCATATGCCCGTGTCACTCCGGAGAGTGACTCAGGTGGCCCGTTGGCCTCTCCTTGATGGAGATTCTGTGGGCTTAGCTCGTGGTTAGAATCGAACGAGAAAGGTCGAGATGTCCCTGTCCGCTTCTGAGCGAGGTCGAGCAAGGCCGCTAGGGCTCATCTCCATTTTTCTCCCTAGGCTCTGTTTGATGCGAGGCGGCCTTGAGCCCTCCACGGGCTAGCCTTCGAACCTCGGTCGGTCGCCGCTCATATCAAATGAGATGACTACCGCTTCGTGACGTGATGCGAAGCGTTGTGATGCAGCAATTGCATATGCAATGCTCGGATGTATGGGATGAATGAATGGATGAATGAATAGATGAATGTATGAATGCATGCATGAGAGTGGATGAATAAATGATCATGCAATGGAAAAAGAAAGGTGGGAATCGGTAAAGTTACCTCGATGTCTCGAGTGACGGGTTTGGGGAGCTCTTACCGCATATGTCCGTGTGGGGTCTGGGTCCGACGTTTGTGATGGAACAGGCATAACCTGCATGAGGCATCCCAATTCTCCATACCCATCTCTCAGCAGCGGCTCGAGCCATCTGATCGACCTGGGCGACCTGCCAGCCTCTCCTCGATGGAGATTCCACAGGTGGGCCCCTCCGAACCCTTCCCGAGAAGGTGGAGGCTAAAGCTCGAGGTGCGGGGACAAAGACTCTGATCACGCTGGTGAGCAAAGATTCCATAGCCGCTAGGGCATAGGTTTCTAGCGGTCTGACCAGGTTTGCTCAGAGTTTGTTTTTGCACACCCTGCCTCCAGTTATTTAACGTAAGGAGGGGTCGGGCATAGAGAATGTCTACCAAATAGACACTCTTGCTAGCCCCCGAGCCATGTCTGGCCCCTTGCCGTTGCTAGGGTCGGAGGCTCGTTAGCGAAATTAATGCGTGAAGTAAGGGTGACCCATCTCTCGAGAGCGGCTTTGAGCCGTTCGATCAACTTGGGCATAAGATTTACCTCGATGGTAAAAGTGATGGGTTCGGGGAGCTCTTACTGGATATGATCGAGCGGGATCTGGGTCCGTCGTTCGTGATGGGGTCGGCATAACCTGCATGGGCATCCTACTGCTCCCTATCCATTTCCTAGCAGTGGCCAAGCCATCCGATCGACTTGTGTTACCTGCTAAGACAAGACTTTCCTGTAGAGATAAAGGATGAGAACATTCCATGCAAGAATTTAGTTAAGCAGATAAGCCAGGCGGCGAACTTGTGCAAAATGGACGAGCACTTAAATTTCGTTATAACAAAACAACTTTTTAGCCCTTCTCCCCTTTTTGTGTAAAAAGGTTAGTGTCGGTGTTTCGAACAAACACCGGCTAGTAAATTTATAATTGTTGCACGTTAGTCCCGGATGGTGCACTAAAGGACACAAGGTTTATACTGGTTCGAGCTGAATGTCCCTACATCTAGTCTGCCGCTGCTTATGTTATTAGTACCGAAAAAGGTTCGTAGTTGGGGGTACAAACGGCTGAGAGAGGGAAAGGTCCCAAGTCTCTGATGGAAAGGTCGGAAGGATGCTAAGAGCTCGGTCATTGCTTGGCTGTATGCGTGATGTGTTGTGTGTGTCGAACTGACCCCCTTTCATGGGGTTTCCTGCCCTCCCTTTTATAGACCAAGGGGGGAGCAGGGGTTACAGATGGGAGAAAGAGGAAAAAACCAAAGGCAGAGAAAGTCCTTCGAGGGTGCCGGGTCTTCCTTTTCCCTTGAGCCTGCCCTGCTGACATGGCAGACCACGCCAGGGATAGCATCTTCTACCGATCCTGATAGGGCCACGCTCTGACTTTGTTTCAGCGAGTGGTCATGTCCCATCCTCCCCCAGCGGATGGTGCCGTGCGGTGCGTCAGGGCGCCGAGCCATGACTCTACAGGGAGTAGATGGGGAAATGACTATACGCCTATCACTGTAGATGATGTGAGTTCTTCCTTGGATTATAGCGGTTGTCATATGCCTGTGTTAGTATCCACGCCCGAGGGCTGACGGCGGCGCCTACAATACTGTGGGATAAAAGTTGGCGCCTACAACACTATTCGAGCACTGTTAGGTCAGAAAGGGCTTAAAGCGCCCATGCCATCGTATCTTGACGGTACCTTCCTGCAGGCATGCAGGGCATGGTCCTTGGTACTGCTGTTGACTCGAATGTCCTATCATACCCTGTGCTTGTCATCATGAAGGAGCAGGGTGCAATTGTCGGGCGAGGCAGAGCCTGCCCTTAGCCGTCGGGCGGGGCGAAACCAGCCCTCAGACGTCGGGCGGGGTGTGTCGATGTTTGACCACCGATAGCCTACCATGGGGGTACCTGGGGTAGTATGTTCAAGCTTCAGCGTATGCAGAACTCGATGGTTAACACAAAAGACAGTCGATTTATCCTGGTTCAGGCCCTCGATCGTGGATCGAGTAATAACCCTACGTCCAGTCGGTGTTAGCCTTTGCGTTGGATTGATTATGAAGTGTTGTGTTGTATAATTATTCTATTCCCCCCTGATCCAAGGTGCCTTGCCCTCCTTTATATAGTCAGGAGGCCAGAAACCTAGTCAGTTTACAATGAGAGTTTCTAGTAGGATTACAGAGTAATACTACTACTAAGATTACAGGAGGAGAATCCTAATTGGACTAGGTCTTCTTCCTTCCTTGCGGGGTATCCTGTGGGTCCCATACCGACAAGCCCTCGAGCACTTCATGGTTTAGTTCTGGAAGCCTCGTCTTGTTCCTTCAGGCCTTGTCGAGTAGGAACATGCGTCGTCGGAGTGCTTTCTTGAGTGAAACCATGTAGCGCTTCTTGAGATCTTCGAGTGGTGTGTGCTTTTTGAAGAAAAATACATCCATCTGGGTGTAGCCCCCGAGCCTCTTACTGTTTGGAACAAGGAGCTAGAGGGTCTTGTCTTGAAGAAGTCTTCTTGGTAACATGCGCTTTTTTGAAAAAAGTGCACTCACTGAGTGTAGCCCCCGAGCCTCTTGCTATTTGGAACAAGGAGCTAGAGGGTCTTGTCTTGAAGAAGTCTTCTTGGTGACGTGCGCTTTTTTGAAAAAAGTGCACTCACTGAGTGTAGCCCCCGAGCCTCTTGCTATTTGAAACAAAAAGTTGGAGGCTCTTGAATCTGAGTTGTTTGATAGAACCATATACCTCTCCTTTTACAGCCCCCGAGCATATATCCGGGTTGTTTTGTTCAGGAAGAACTCGGAAGCAGGGTTTTGGCTTGAAGAAGTCTTCTTGGTGACGTGCGCTTTTTCGAAAAAAGTGCACTCACTGAGTGTAGCCCCCGAGCCTCTTGCTATTTGGAACAAAAAGTTGGAGGGTCTTGAATCTGAGTTGTTTGATAGAACCGTATACCTCTCCTTTTGCAGCCCCCAAGCATATATCCGGGTTGTTTTGTTCAGGAAGAACTCAGAAGCAGGGTTTTGGCATATTCTCTGGTAGTCTACTGTTGTCAGATGTAGTTGTATGGTGGTGGTTGAGTTTGAATGCCTTTTATTCATGGGTTGTACTGTGTTGGTATATTCTTCCGAATATGCTTATCTTCGAGTACTGTTCCCTCTCGCCTGAGTCTTCCATTATTGAGTCCTGTCTTTTCACTATGTCCTTTGTTAGTCTTATTTTATTGGTACTCCCAGTCCATGTGCACCGCTCTTTTGGTCTATAAATACCCTCCCAGAGTGCTTGCTTTCATCCATTGAACATTCTGTTGAAATCTTTGTGATCACTAACATGGTAGTTTGTGAAGTAGAGTAGCCCCCGGGCAGGTTCCGTAGTTCCTATGTGCCTTGTTGTAGTTGGAGGAGGTCTTGTGATAGGGATTAGAGGTAGGCTAATCCCGCGACAGCAATGTACTAGGATGTACGTGGCGGTAGTTGGAGGAAGTCTTGTGATGTGGACTTTGTTCCTTCATCTGGCAGTTCTGGGTTGATCTTTGTCGTCTGTCTTGAGACTGTCCGATGCAGATCAACACCATATCCAGCATCACATCGGTCTTGGGTAGACAGATGCCTGCCGGCCTTCTCTGCTCCATGTTGTCCTGCCGTGCTGCTGATTTCTGCCTTGGATGCACTGCGTCCGTCCTTTGAAGAAAACAGTGTAGCCGATGGTGGTTTATCCTTCCGAGTAGCAATTTGGGACACGTAGTCGTTCCAGAGCCCAGCCGTGTCCGTGTTCTTTGCTACTTTGCTTTTCGTGGTACCGAGTACGTTGGGTCTTGTAAGATTTGTAATCTTCTATTTTTGAAGTCGCTTGTAATGGAAAGAATCTTTGTCTTCTGAGTTGTTATTTACTTTTTTGCTGTAGTTCCGGTTGCTCATGATATTCCCGAGTTCTTCTCGTAAGAACTGAGTTCTTATGTTCCTTGTGAAGTTGCACTTCTTTTCTTCTTTGTTGTCGGGTTGTTCTTGCCTTCAAACCCTAGCCTTCAGTCATCCGCCGTTGCCATTGCCGCCGCCGTCTTTAGTGCCGCCATCTAGGCTTTCTTTTCCCCTAATTGATTTTCGCCTCTGTTAGTACATGGGTAAGAAGAAAACCACAAGTAAGTCCCAGTCTTCTTTCATGGACGAGGAGTCGTCACTCTCCGTGATCATGAATCAGGAGTTTGTTGCCATGAGGGCCGCCCAGAAGTCTTGGCTGACTCCGACAACCACCGAAGAGCAGCTCCACGAGCTTGTCAGCGATGGCTTGATCCAGAGCAAGGCTTTCGCTGAATGGAGATTTCCAGGCGAGCATCGGGTTCCTGCTCCAGGTCCCGGTGAGATCATTCTTTTTGTCTCTTTCATTCGCGCTGGACTTTGCCTTCCCGCCTCTGCTTTTCTTCATCAATTTCTCAGCTATTTTGGGATTTGCTTGAACCATCTCGCTCCTAATGTAGTTCTTCACCTTTCTGTTTTTGTTCATCTTTGCGAAGCTTTCCTTGGAATTCCCCCTTCTCTTTCTCTGTTTCGTTACTTCTTTCACCTGAAACCCCAACCCTGTCGTGAAGAAACCAACATTCTTGGTGGTTGCGGAATTCAATTTCGCCAGGGTCTTAAGAGCAAGTTCTTTGACTATGACCTGGTCGATTCTGTAAGGGATTGGCGTGCCGACTGGTTTTATGCCGCCAATCTGATCCCTTCCCTTGCTGTCCACTCTGGATCTGGTCCCGTGGTTAATGACCGATGGGATAAGAACCCTGTGTCGCCCGCTGAGGTCTAGGCAATCTAGCCACTCCTTAATAGGATTAGTATGCTGAAACAGCAGGGTTTAATCGGTTTTGGTATTGTCTCAAGTTTCCTTCGTTGCCGAGTTCAGCCTCTGAAGGAGCGGGAGCACCTTGGCTTCGAGTACTCTAGGGCTGAGGATCCTTCATGCATGGTCCCAGCTCTTGAGCTGACCGATGAGGAGGTACTCGAGCGTCTCTAGAAGATGCTAAAAGGAGCAAGCGTTGTCCCGCTTACTGTCTCCGAGTTCTCTGCCAACAACCCGCCTTTAGCTATAAGTTGTTTATCTCTTTGTTTGGGTACTTTATGTACTCTTGCTATATCCATTTTTGTTTAACTTTTTCCTGTCTTGTTGTTTTTTTCGTAGGAGTTTGGGCGCAACTTTGTTGACCCGATCCCTCTTGATGTTCTCCCTGCCGTGGCGAAAACTGGGGAGAAACTTGCTGGTGCTTCCGCAACCAGTAAGTTCCCAATCTCCATAGCGCTTCCTGGAGTTTCTTCCGGATTTGTTGATGTATATGAAGAATATGTTCCTCGTCTAGTCCCCCATGGTCCACGTAGTGTCCCAAAGAGGGGGCGAATGGATGGGTCTTCATCTGGCCTACCTGCTTCCAAGAAGTCTCGCAAGCCAAGTACTCTACCAGGTACTCCAGTTGTAGCTAGCATGCTCTTAGGTGAGCATATTTAATACTCTCTGTCTCTTTGTTTTCTTGTTTTTATCTTGAACCGAGTACTTTTATTCTTTTTTCAGCGGGTGGTCTGGTGGCCTTGGTTGAGACCGAGGGGGAAGAGGATGATGAAGTGCCTCTCATCATGCGTCGGTGAGTTGTTTTCATATTCCCCTTCCATTTGAATTTCTCCTTGTTGTCTTGACTTTCAGTCTTGATTTTTTTTGAAGTAACCGGACGTCGGGTACGAGTTCTTCTGTGGCTCCCGTGCCGGCTTCTTCTGAAACTCCAATGTTGAGTTCTTTGGTAGCCTTGGTACCGAGCTCTTCTGCACCTCTGGCACCGAGTTCTTCTGTGGCTCCAGCCCTGGCTTCTTCCGGGGCTCCGGTATCGGCTATACCGCTCCTGTCGCCAAGTGGCGGGGATGTTTTTGCCGCCATGGTCCCCCCTGCGAGGTCTTCTTTTGGCTTTGCGAGGAAGAAGGTGGCCGAGTGAGTAGATTCTGGCTTCATCCTTTTGCTTCTGTTCTCCTTTTTCCTGGTTCTCATCGGCGATTTCATTTATCAATTTTTAGTCCTTCGTCTTCTCTCGCTTCTTCGTCGACTTCTTCTCAGCCCTCTATCGTGCCACCGAGTACCGAGCCTCAGGACTCGCAGCGTACTGTTGGTGAAGTGCCTACGGGGGCTACAAAGCTCTCTGGCGATGGCGCTGCTGTAGACTTGGCCGCCCCGGAGGTGACCATGGCCATTGCGTCGGGTCCTTCTGAGGGATTGGCCTCGGCTTCCTGGGAGGTCGCTCTGGTCATTTCTTCTTCACCTCGGCCAGGCTCTCTGTAGCACCCAGTTTTAATGACAAAACCAGATACACACTATATGTGAGCTCAGGAAGTCAAATCTCACATATAGCCACAAATCAGGGTAATATCAAGAGACAATACTTATTACATAACATATTAGTAAAAAGAAAATAACCTCAGAGTAAAGATAGCAGAAAGTTGACTCCGATCTTCTGGCGAAGACTTCGGTTCCACAGGGATGACTGACTGGTTGACCACAAGCCTAACTCCTCCAAACCAACAATTCTGGTACCCATCCGGGATTTTTATCCAATGTATAGAAAAGTAAAACAAGCGTAAGTACATGGCGTACTTAACAATTATATCATGGGGTTCATGAGGCTCAAAGGCTGACACTGGTTTAACTGCGATTAGCTTTAATAGATCATCTTTTTAAGCAGTTGGGTGGCAAAGAATTTATCATTCCCATAAACACATGATCAAGTAAACATGAATAATGTATCACATAAACAATCAATTATTAGTACAATTATCCATTTGTGATCATCTCTATTCCATAAGGGTCCAAGGCCGCTCGTGTCCGTGGGCACGGCTGTTATAATAGTTTTATACTCTGCAGAGGTTGTACACATTCACTGTGAGTCGTGATTTACCCTTTCTCCCAAGGTAGCTAATCTCTTGACCCACTTCCAAGGAAGGTCGGCAGGGTTCACTATGAAGCCTTTCAAAGAATTCGTCTAACAAGTTAGGGCCGCCAGGCGTATGTGTCCCATCTCTAGGAGTGGCATGCGTGGGCATCGCAGCACGGTACACACTTCCCAGCAGCAAAGGAGACATACCCTGCGCCTAAAAGGTAACCACTAACAAGCTAGAAAAGATCCTCATACTGAGCTAAAGCCAGAGCCATATGGCCCTCACAGCTGTACTATAAGTCCCGGATGATCGTTTACAGATAAGTCCTTAGGGAGAGGAATCTGAAGCATATAAACACTCCAGCCCCCTGATTCCATGTTACTAAAGTCATGTTTTAATGTTTATTGCATATATCATTAGTCAAGTTACAAGATCATGGTTTTGATTAAGCACTAGCAAAAACTATCCCAATGCATTATCCCAAAGGTTTCAAGGTGCAAGATATCAAATATCTAGGATATCCTTAATGGTAACAAGGTAGACACATGCAATATGAATTAAGTGTTTAAATGTGAATAGGTAACAAGGATGGTCCCATGCTATACTTGCCTTACACACCGATCCTTCGGTAAGCTTTATTCTTCGATGTCCTTCTTCTTCTTCTTCTTGGATCACCACGTATATCTTACCGACTGGACAATCGTAGAACACCACACAAACATCCATACACATACATGCATAGCATACAGTTGCATCTATATCAGAACAGTACACCAATCATAGAAAAATTAAGTAAAAGAGATTGATATACGATTCTACGTATCGCTACGATCACACAGTCGCGAGAAGCACGCTAATCGAAGCTACGGTTAAAAAGTTACAACTACCGAGAGATTTGCTTAATACGTGGAAAAGAAAACTATATGCTTCATTTATGTTAACCATATGAATTCATATACAAAAGATATTTTATAAACAATATAGATTAAATTAAGTCAATTTTAGATTTAAATTATAAAACAAAAGTAAAACAAATCATATTTTATGTATAAAACCTAGTTGCATAATCATTAATCAAGATATGATTTAAACTATGATTTTTATGAAATAGTAATGTAGTAAACATCATTACTAATGCGTAGATCTCGTCGTTATGAAACAACGCAACTTGAATGGACTATTTCGGAGTTAAAACGAATAAGTTATGATTTAAACAAGTTTTATTTTAGTTAAATAATAGATTAAATCTAATCATGAATTTCAAGTGTTGAAAACATGCCTAACAGTAGTATAAACATGTAGATAACGTAAATATGGTCCTAACGCAATTCGAACGGGTCAATTTGGATTTAAAACGCAAAAGTTACGCATAAAATAAGATCCAATGGTATTCCTGTAAATATTTGAACTCAAATTTGAATTAAAACAATTAAAAATCTGAATTTAAATGAATTTTAGACTGGGCATACTATTTCTGGAAAACATAGGGTCTAAAGTGAATAAAAACAGGGTTGATTTGTATTTATTTTGAACTAAACCGGACTGCGGGTTGATTCTACAAAAATAGGAGGGCTTTTCTACAAAACTGCACGTGGCTGACCGTGAGTTGACCCGTGGCTGCTGACTGTGCGACATGTGGCAGGACGTGATTGGCTCGGTGCACCACGAGGCGATAGACGCGCTGACGCGTCGCTGTGGACCGTGTCCACGGGTCCATGGTGGACCGGTTACGTAACGAACAGGTACGTCTAATCTAGGTCGTTCGTGCTACATCCGACGGTGCTGGCATGATGGGGGCAGCGGGTCGCCGGGGAAGACAGACACAACGGCGGCGCCATGGCTGGCAGCGAGCCGAGCTCGGCGGTGGACGCCGGGGGGTGTTCCGGACTTCCTCGATCGAATCAAGAGGCACGGGGATGATCTACAGGCGAGTGCGAATACGTTGGGGGCACTACCGAGGCGAGGGAACGCGGTGGGGTACCGAGCCCACGGCGGCACCATTAACGGCGATTCGGAGCTCGCTGTTACATCGTTCTAGGGCACCAATTGATGATCCAGGGGCACGGGAAGACGGAGGAGCTCACCACGATGCGTATGGAGGGGAGCGCAGCGTCCGGGGAGTATCCGAGGAGGCGGGTCACCGTCGGCGGTGGCGACTGGAAAGAGAGGGAGGGCACGGGTGAGATGAAATCTAGGCAAAACGAAACCACAACGCCAAATAGATGATACCTACTGCTTCAGGGGGACACGGCGGAGGTCACCGGCGCGTCGGCGATGTGGATTGAGGCGCGGTGAGGGAGATTGCCGACGGCGGGGAGTTGCTGGACGCGAGCAGAGGAAAAGGGGAGAAGGGAGGCGCTCGGTTCAGGCTTTATAGGTGGGCGACTGTGGTGTATAAGGAAAGGGAAACGGGGCACGCGGGCGAGATGGGGCGCTTGCCTTGCGGGAGAGACGGCGGCGGTGGCTTTCCATGTCGATCGGGGCTGCGCCATCGGTGGGTAGAGGAAAGGAAAGAAGGCGCAGGGAAGAAGGAAAGGAACGGGACGTGGCTGAGCTGGGCCAGGCGGAGCGGTGGGCCGCCGAGCTGGCTGGAAGGGCCGCGTGCGGGAGAAAGAAAGGCCAGGCCGCCAGCAGCGGGCCGAGGCCGGGAAGAGCAGGCCGGCGCATGAGGGAGGAAAGAAGGAGTGCGCCTGGGCCAATCAGCAGGCCAGTAGGCCAAGTGGAGGAGGGAAAGGGAGAAAAGGGCCGGGCCAAATCTAGAGCTGGGCTGAGAATGAAGGAAAGAAGGAAATTTTCAAAATAAATTTCTTTTCCTATTTTGTTTTCAAAGCCAATTCAATTGTAAACCAAATGCAAATTCAAATAGAGTTTTGAACATACTCTTCATCTCAAATATAAATGAGAAATTTTGGTAAGTTTCCAAAAATAAATTTTATAACTTTTGAAATACTTTTATTCTCTAATTTTCTTTTCTTTCTTTTCTTTTATTTCAAAGCCATTTTCAATTTCATTTCAAAAGCATTTTAACCATTTTGACTTTTCAATTAAAACCACTCAACCAATAAAATGAAATGTAATAGCATGTATGCATCAAACATGTTGCTACCTTATAATGTATTTTAATTTAATGAAAATTTTTATTTTCCTATATTTCATGTGCACAAAAATTCCAACTTAAATCATTTTAACTCTACTTTAAAAGAGGCTAATTTTAGGGTGTTACACTCTCCTTCTCCTTCTCTTGCCTCCGGCGGTCCACCTTTTGCCGATGATGTGGTGCAGCAGTTCGATGCCACTCATCGGTTATCGGAATTGACTGCTGCCTGGGGAGACTTGTCATCCCTTGCGACTTCTTTTGGAGAAAAGCTCCAGGTAAGCTTTTTCATCGTTCCTTCTTTGGATGTTTGCTTTTCTTTGGTCCTTATTCTTTGTTTTTCTTTGTATCTTTTTGCTTAGTCCTTCTCTCATTATCACACCGGCTTCTTTTTCTCGTCTAAAAATGGGAAAAAGTTGTCTTCAGAAGTGAGCACCCTAAAAGCTGATCTTGATCTCCTCCAGGCTGAGCTAGAGGCTGAGCATCAAACGCATCAGGATAAAGAAAAATCTCTTCATGCCCGGGCTGTTGAAATCAAGAAGTAGAGAGATGCTGCTCTTCAGGAGGCTCGAAAGAACTCGGAGGCCGTGAAGAAAGAGTGCAACGGTATTGAGGGTTATTTTTGTTTCTTTTTGTATTCAAACTTTTCCTTTCTGCTGACTTGTTGTCTGCTGCTTTGTCCAGCTCTCCGGGTTGAAAAGCAGAAGCTTTCAGAGGGTGTTGAAGAAATGAAGACCCTTGTTCGTACAAGTCACAACAAGGCTGAGGAGGTAATTACTCATGTTGAAGAGGAACTTGCGCTTGCTAAGTTGATTAGGCATGGAGCTGATAGAGATCTTGTGCAGGCCTAGAAAACCATTGAAGACTTGTCTGGTAGGTTGGCGACAGCTACTGAAAACTGGAAGGCTTTGTGGAAATCCTTTTGTTCAGTAGCCGACGTTCTTCGGACTCCAGCGGATGATGGGAAATCTTGGGCTCAGTTGATTCCTCGAATCCCGACTCGTTTCCAAGAGTTTGTGAAGAGGTACGCTCAACTGTGTACCAAGAATGTTCTGGCCCAAGTCCGGGTTCTTGCTCCAGCTGTTCCTCTGTCCAAGATAGCAGAGGAATCAGATAGTCAAGAATACATCGATGCTATTGAGAGGATGGAGCCTGAAGTTGAAGATTTAGCTAGTAGGATAGCAGATAATCTTAATATTATTCTCCCTTCTCCTGATGATGAGGCTTGATGTATTTGACTTTTATGCTCGTGCCTTGTAATATGACATTATACTTCTTTTTTGAATGAAAGTCCTTTTTGTTGATGTCTCCTTTGCCTGGATGCCCTGCTTATTCCTCGGACGATTTGTCGAGTACTTTTCTATTTAAGTAAACAACTCGTGTTGACGACCTCTCTTGATCTATCGAGCGCTTGTCTGGCCTTCTCTTGTGCCCTGTAAACAACTCGTTCTATGTAGATCTTTTGTGTTGACGATCTTTCTTGACCCGTCGAGTTGTAAACAACTCATTATATGTAGATCTTTGCGTTCTTGGTTATCTCTAGTGTAGCCCCCGAGCCCCTTGGTATTTGGAACAAGGAGCTAGAGGGTCTTGCTTTTGATATTGCTCTGGTCTTATGCCCAGGCTTAGTCTCAGTCTTTTTGATTTTATTTCGGGTGTTAGCTTGTTAGCTACCCTCATCGGCGGGCTCAAGTGTCTTTTCAACTATTTTGCTCTCGGTCGGGATGCTCAGGCGTCTTTTTAGCCATTTTGCATTTTATTTCAGGTGTTAGCTTGTTAGCTACCCTCATCGGCGGGCTCAAGTGTTTTTTCAACTATTTTGCTCTTGGCCGGGATGCTCAGGCGTCTTTTCAGCCATTTTGCATTTTATTTCGGGTGTTAGCTTATTAGCTACCCTCATCAGTGGGCTCAAGTGTCTTTTCAACTATTTTGCTCTCGGCCGGGATGCTCAGGCGTCTTTTCAGCCATTTTGCATTTTATTTTGGGTGTTAGCTTGTTGGCTACCCTCATCGGCGGGCTCAAGTGTCTTTTCAACTATTTTGCTCTCGGCCGGGATGCTCAGGCGTATTTTCAGCCATTTTGCATTTAAGAGACAACTCGGATAGAGCCGTGAGATATATGTTTGTCGAGAAATAATCATCTTTATTCATGAATATTGATGTGTTACAATGGTACACTGCGGTATCTTTGTTGATCATTAACGTTGGTCTCTTGTGTCTTGTATACATATTCTCCCTTGAGTTGTTTTTATGCGTAGAATCTTCGTAGCTGACTGATGTGCCATGTATTGTTGACTTCTTTTCCATCTTCAGTTATGAGCTTGTATGTGCCTAGTTCGATGACTTTTGCGATGATAAAAGGACCTTCCCATGGACTGAGTAGTTTGTGGCGTCCGTCGGTTTTTTGTATTCTTCTTAGTGCTAGGTCTCCGATTTGTAAGGATCGAGACTGTGTATTCTTGTTGTAATGGTGTCTTAGTCCTTGGAGGTATTTTGTAGATTGTAGGGTAGTGTTTACTCTGACTTCTTCTGTGCTGTCGAGTTCTAATCTTCAGGTGTGTTCTGCTTCTCCTTCGTCGTATTGTTCTATGCTTGGTGACGTCCAGATCAGGTCTACGGGTAGTACGGCTTCTGATCCGTATACCAGGAAGAAAGGTGAGTATCCAGTGGCTCTGCTTATTTGAGTCCTTAGCCCCCATACAACTTTGGATAATTCTTCAATCCATTTTGACCCATAGTCTACTAGTTCTTCATACAATCTTGGTTTTAATCCAGCTAGTATGAGTCCATTGGCCCTTTCTACCTGTCCGTTGGCTTCTAGATGTATGACTGATGCGTAATCTATACTGAAGCCACAATCCTGTGCCCAACTTTTGAATTCTGTAGCTGTGAAGGGAGAACCCAAATCTGTGATGATTCGATTTGGCATGCCGAAGCGGTGCATAATATCTTGGATGAACTCGACTGCTTTGGCTGCGCTGTATTTTGCGAGTGGTTTGTATTTGATCCACTTGGTGAACTTGTCGATTGCTACAAAGATGTACTCTAAACCACCCTTTGCTTTCTTGAGAGGTCCCACTTGATCCAGCCCCCAGCAGGAGAAAGGCCAAGCGGGTGGAATGCAGATGAGGTTGTGGGCTAGCACATGAGCTTGTCTTGCGAACATCTGACAACTTTTGCATCTTCTGACGAGTTCTTCTGCGTCTTTCAAAGCGGTTGGCCAGTAGAAACCCGTGCGGAATGCTTTGCCGACTAGTGTTCTGGAAGCCGCGTGATTTCCACAGCAGCCTGAGTGTATTTTGTCTAGGATTTGTTTGCCTTCTTCAAATGAAATGCATTTTAGGAGTACTCCTGATGATGCGGCTCTTCTGTATAGCTTGTCTCCTACTAGGACGTAATTGTTGCTTCTGCGGATGACTTGTGTGGCTTGCTATTTTTCCGCTGGCAACTTATTCTCTTTGATGTAATCAATAAAAACCAGTGTCCATGATGTGTTGATCACCAGAATCTGGTTTCCTTTGGCTGTGAGTTCTGTGGTTGCCTGATCGGGTTGTTTGATAGAAGGAGCTGATAACTCCTCTATGAATATGCCGGGTGGGACCTCTGCCCTGTCGGATCCAAGCTTGGCAAGAACATCTGCTGCAATGTTGGAATCCCGCAGGACATGTAGAATTTCTAGTCCTTGGAAGTGTTTTTTGAGTTTTCAGATTTCAGCACAGTAGGCACCCATATTTTCTTTGGTGCAATCCCAATCTTTGTTGACTTGGTTGATGACTACTGCCGAATCGCCGTATACGAGTAGTCGCTTGATTCCAAGTGTAATGGCCACTCTTAGCCCGTGTATGAGAGCTTCATATTCTGCTTCGTTGTTGGTGGCTTGCCATAATATCTGAAGGACATACTTTAGTTGTCTTCCATCTGGTGAAATTAGGAGGACTCCAGCGCCTGCTCCTCCTAGCTTAAGTGATCCATCAAAGTACATCTTCCAATGATCAAGGATAGCGCTTAATACGGGTTGTTGGATTTCTATCCATTCGGCAACAAAATCAGCAAGGGCTTGAGATTTAATTGCTTTCCACAGAGTGAAACCGATGTGGAGAGCACCGAGCTCAACCGCCCACTTGGATATGCGTCCTGTTGCGTCTTTGTTGCGTAAGATGTCTCCTAGTGGGAAATCTGTCACCACGGTAATCTTGTGGCTCTCAAAGTAGTGACGAAGCTTGCGTGAAGTAATCAGTAGGGCGTAGAGTAGTTTTTGCACATGCGGATATCGGATTTTTGATTCTGATAGCACTTCGCTGATATAGTATACTGGGTGTTGGTCTTTATATACGCGCCCTTCTTCTTCTCTTTCCACTACTATTGCCGTGTTGACTACAGTAGTAGTTGCTGCAATGTATAGAATCATGTCTTCATCTTTCTTTGGAGGCGTGAGGACTGGTGAGGAGGTGAGGTATGCCTTAAGTTTCTTGAAAGCTTCATTGGCTTCTTCTGTCCACTCGAACTTGTCTGTCTTCTTTAGTAGTTTAAAGAAAGGTAACCCTTTTTCGCCGAGTCTTGATATGAAACGGTTGAGTGCCGCCATGCAGCCTATTAGTTTTTGTACTTCTTTGATGTTTCGAGGAGGGCCCATCTCTGTTATTGCTCGAATCTGTTGGTGCTAGCTTCGATTCTGTGATGACTGACCAAGAATCCGAGTAGTTGTCCTAAGGAAGCTCCGAATATGCACTTGTTTGGGTTCAATTTCCACCTCCACCTCTTCAGGTTCTCGAAGGTTTGTTTTAAGTCTTCAATCAGTGTATCCGGGTTCTTTGTTTTTACAACCACGTCGTCCACGTATGCTTCTACGTTTTCACCGATCTGATCACCGAGGCATATTTGGATGGCTCTTTGGTAAGTGGCTCCAGCATTCTTGAGCCCAAACGACATTGTCCTATAGCAGTATGCGCCGAACAGAGTGATGATGTCTTGCTTTGGTCTTTTTCCTTTAATGTGATCTGGTGATACCCGGAATAGCAATCGAGAAAAGATAATAGGGCAGATCCTGCTGTTGAATCAACTATCTGATCAATGCGTGGTAGCCTGAACGGATCTTTTGGGCAGTGTTTGTTGAGATCTGTGTAGTCAACACACATGCGCCACTCGTCTGTGTTCTTTTTTTGTACCAGAACTGGATTTGCTAGCCAATCCGGATGGAGAATTTCCCTGATGAATCCAGCTACCATTAGTTTTGTAATTTCCTTTTTAATTGCTGCCTTCTTGTCTGGAGAGAATCGTTGTAGTCGTTGCTTTACAGGCTTGGAGCCTTCATTGATATCAATTCCATGCTCAGCCAACTCTCTTGGGACCCCTAGCATGTCGGCCGGCTTCCAAGCGAAAATGTCCTTGTTGTCCCGAAGAAAGTTGGTGAGCGCGAGTTCCTATTTTGCCGATAGGTGGGCACTGATGGTTGCTGTTTTTGTAGGATCACCGGTGCCTAGGTCAATTTGCTTCACGTTGGCTTCTTTTGGTGGTGTTAGGATGCTCGGTCTCTTAGCTGGTATCTCTAGTTCCTCTTGGCTTGTTTCTGCGGCGATAGTGGCTATTTCTTTTCTCCCATCGTTTGCCTGTGCCTTTGCCGCAATTTAGATCACCTGTACGTCGCAGTCAATTGCGCGCTTTAAATCACTCCAAAGAGAAAGAACTCTGTTAGGCCCTGGCATTTTAAGCAACATGTACGGATAATGCGGTATTGCCATGAATTTTGCTAGTGCTGGGCGCCCAAGAATTGCATGATATGAGGAATCGAAATCTGTGACTTCAAATTTGATGAACTCTGTACGGTAATTTGAGGGAGTCCCAAAGGTAACCGGTAGAGTGATTTGTCCAAGTGGCATTGCTGCCTTGCCGGGTACTATGTCATAAAAAGGTGTGCTTGTTGGTGTGATCATCCCGGCGAGTTGTAGTTCCATCTTCCTTAGAGTTTCTGAAAAGATGATGTTGAGTCCTGCTCCTCCGTCAATTAGTACTTTTGTGACAGTCATGCCGGTAATGGTCGGATCTAGAACCAATGGGTAATGGCCCGCGTTTCCTACGCTGGTCCACTGGTCTTCTCTTGAGAATTGGATTGGGTACTCTGACCAGTTGAGATATCTTGGTGTAGCGGGTTCTACGGCCATAATTGTTCGTAGCGCTAACTTTTCTTGATGTTTGCTTCTGGAGTCTGGAATCCCGGCAAAGATTACTGCTACTATCCCTCTGGATTTTTGGAATCCCTTGTCATCATGGTTGTCTCCTTCTTTTTTCTAATTGTCTTCTTTATTGTTTCCCTTGCTATCTTTTCTAGTGTACCTTTCGTTGAAGGTGTAGCAATTTCCGATGGTGTGCCTCCCGTTGGGGTGCAAAGGGCAACGCATGTTCTCAATGTCGTCATATCTTCTGGGCTTGGTGAATTTCTTTGATTTGTCAGCCATTGCTACCGTGTTGTCTGGACCTCGCTTTCTCTCCTGATGTCTATTGTTTCGAGGATTTTGCCTATCCGGGTTGTCTCTGTTGTTCCTTTCCGGGAATCTTTCTTTCGTTTTTTCTTCCATAGTAATAATCTTTTCTACTGTTCTTCTGAATTCTTCGTTATTTCTTGGGTTTTCTTTGCAGAAGTCTTGGAATTGCCACCTAGCCACGATTCCATGAGAGAAAGCTTCGATTACTTCTCGTTGTGTGATGTCATGTACTTGAGCTCGTAGTTCACCAAATCATCGATAGTAATTTCTGAGACTTTCACCTCCTTTCTGCTTGAGTCCTTTTAATTCTGCGTGGGTGATTGGATATGTAATAATTCCCGCAAAATTTTCACAGAAAGCTCTTTGTAAGTCTTCCCAATTTCTGATTGATCCGGGATTTAATTTGTCAAACCATTGAAGCAGCATGGTTTCTAGGGCCATGGGGGAAGGTTTTGATGTCATCGTCTCCTCCAGCTAGTTCAATCGATTGTGAGTAAATCCTGAGCCATTGCTTTGGTTCGGTCTTGCTGTCGTATTTGGAGTGGTTGGATGGCTTGAATTTGTGAGGTAGTCGAATCAATGCAGTCTGTTTGCAAAACAAGGAAATCTATCGTGTGTTCTGGCTTCTATATATTCTGATTCTGCGCCCCCTTCTTGCCAGCTGTCGCCTTGGTAAGAGTAGTTTTGTGTGGCCATCTGAGTAGGTGCTCTGCTCTTGTCCTTTCTTGGTTGCTCAACTCGGTTATTTTGACTGTGATTTCTTCGGCTTCCTCCGTTGTGACTTCCACTTGGTCCTAGTCTTTCAAAAGCAGACTTCCTTTGATTTTGGTCTTCCTGTTCATGAGATGTTGCCTTTCCATCGTTCGTTTTAAAGATTGTCAATTGGAGGAAATCTCGAAGCTGTTCTTGTTTCTCATTGGGGTGTGAGGTCGCCCTGAGTTCTTCTAGTGCCTCCCGAATCTTATCGTAGGGAGTACTCGCCGCTCGTCCTTCTTCGATTTCTCGTTCTGATTTTCTTCTATTGTACTCGGCTAGGTCTGATTCATATTTGTTCCAAGTGTCTTTCTGCTGTTTTGCACGGCGTTGTCATCCCTGTTTCAATTTGTTCTTTCTTTCTCTTGCTTGCCTCTGGCTCTCAGTCTCACCATCGTATCCCTAGATAAATGGTGATATATTGGACTTGGATTCATCTGAAGACCTTACGTTGGGTGCTTCTGGGGGGATCAATGATGATCGAGGACGGCGAATCATGAGTACTTCTCTAGCGTGAGTTGTTCCATCATCATTGTTGACTTCTGTACTGGCAGAGCTGTTGATGACTTTAGTAGAGGTTTCAAAGTCATAGATGGAATCTCCTTCTTGGTAGGGTAGAATTGTTGTTGCCGTGTCATCGACTAGTTGGGCATCGTCATCCTCAGGAACGGTATCTGGCCAGTGAATGATGCAGTCCTAAGATGTTATGGTTAAAACGAGACCTTCCTGGGCTCCCTTTAGTGGCATTCTAAGCATGGGATAAGTGGATCCTTCGTGCCATGTCTGATAGGATGTTGCCATGTTGTGGAGTCCAAACGGAAAAAGATCCGACTTCTTTGAAGTATTCTGGGTGTATTCCGAGTAGTATTCTTGACAGGTTGACGTCATGTCCCGAAGCTTTGTCAGGAAAGGACTCGGTTTCCTGAAAGAACTCGGATAAGACTTCATTTCGGAAGCAAAACTTGAGTTTGAATCGGATACGTGATCTTGCGAGAATTGAGTCGGATTGAGCTGTGCGAATCTTCTGGTGAGCTGATCTATCGTTATCGTCGAAATAGGATGATCCTGATGATGATCTGATTCTTCAAGGAGACGTCCTTGGAGCTTGCCATCGTCTCCTACCTTACAGATCCATGAACCGAAGATGAAGGTCAATCCCTCCGAGAAGATCATGTTGTCGAGGTCCATCAAGCTCTCGGATGCAAAGTCGCTGAAAGCCCCTACCTGGCGTGCCAGCTATCGATGTTTGACCACCGATAGCCTGCCACGGGGGTACCCGGGGCAGTATGTTCGGGCTTCAGCATATGCAGAACTCGATGGTTAACGCAAAAGACAGTCGATTTATCCTGGTTCAGGCCCTCGATCATGGATCGAGTAATAACCCTACGTCCAGTCGGCGTTAGCCTTTGCGTTGGATTGATTATGAAGTGTTGTGTTGTACAATAATTCTGTTCCCCCCTGATCCAAGGTGCCTTGCCCTCCTTTATATAGTCAGGAGGCCAGAAACCTAGTCGATTTACAATGAGAGTTCCTAGTAGGATTACAGAGTAATACTACTACTAAGATTACAGGAGGAGAATCCTAATTGGACTAGGTCTTCTTCCTTCCTTGCGGGGTATCCTGTGGGTCCCGTACCGATAGGGTGGAGCTGGCCCTCAGTCATCGGGCAGGGCAGAGCTCGCCCTCGGACGTCGGGCGGGGCGGAGCCCGCCCTCGGACATCGGGCGAGGCAGAGCCCACCCTCGGATGTCGGGAGAGGCAGAGCCAGCCCTAAGCCATCGGGCGAGGCGGAGTCTAGCCCTCAGGGATCGGGTGAGGCGAAGCAAGCCCTTAGCCATTGGGCGAGGCGGAGTCTAGCCCTTGGGGGTCAGGCGAGGCGGAACCAATCTTCCATCGTTCGGGCAAGAAGCGTAGTAGCGTTCTTGTCTAACCGGAAGCATCAACGTTCGATGTTTATTAGTTACACCTCATTGTGGACCCTAGTATTAGGTCCTCGACAGTAGCCCCTGAGCCCCTAGGTGATTCAGATAGAATCGCCCGAGGGGTATTTTGACTTGCTAGAGGGTGCGCGCGAGCGGACCCGACTGGTGTAGCCCCCGAGTGATTTGGATAGAATCGCCCGGGGGTACTTCGATTCGCCAGAGGGTGCGCTAGCCCCCAAGCCCCCGGGTGATTCTATCCGAATCACCCAGGGGGTAATTTCGGACCCTTCGTAGGTAAGGCTGTGGGATTTAGTTTTTGTCAGCTGGATAGTTTTAAGGGAACCCTGGTATCCCGTTCGCAGGGATTTCATCTAGGGTCAGCCTGGCTAGGACTTGATTGTAGATCGAGACTCCCCTGATGCTCGTGTACCAGAGTCCTGGTCGCTCGTGGGCCCATCCCTTGTTGGGGCAACTGTCGAGACTGTCGGGCCCGCCCTTGGACTTCTGGGCCTAGGCGGGCCAGAGAAAAAGGCCTTTTGACCCATATTCCCTCGGTGGGAAAAGAGTCCTGGTCTGCTTGGGTAAGGTGAACCATCCGGTGTGATTTTTGTGGGAAAGGATAGGGATCTCGGGCGCGTATCCCATGATGTGACGCGGCGGTGTGTTGTGGTGGGCTCAGAGATCGAGGCGGACAGTTGCCCTTCTCGCATCCGTCGCCCTTGTAAAACCATGGGGTTCGCCCCTAGGGTTCCGTACTTCGTCTCCTCAGCTTCACATCTACCGCCTCCGCCGCCAATCGCCTGAGCCTCCGGCACCTATACTGCTGCCACCATCAGGCTTGCCTTCGTATCTCAGCCGCCGTCGAGCTCGCCTCCACCCTCCTTTCTGTCATTTTAATGGAGTCGTGGTGCAGATCCAGCATTACCCCTCAGCGCCTAGAGGGCCTCGTCCGCCATGGCCTCCTTCACCCATTGTTCACCGTCGAGGAGTGGCGGTTGCCTAGTGATGAGGATAAGCCATCACCGCTCGAAGGGTATGTCGTGTCCTTTGCTCTCTTCCATGAGCGGGGATTGGCCGTACCTGCCCATAAGTTCCTTCGGGGGCTATTGGAGTTCTACCAGGTGGAGTTGTAGCACCTTAATCCTAATGGGGTCTAGCACATCACGACGTTCGTTTCCCTATGTGAGGGGCTCCTGGGGATTAGTCCCCACTTTGATCTATGGCGGCACGTCTTTGCCGTCAACCTATCGAAGAAGCGGGTTGGGAAGCAGGAGCTGAGCGTGCTGAAGGGATGTGCCAGCATCCATCTGCGCAACAACCGGGTGAACGATTACCCATTGATGCGCCTATCGACCTCCAACAAGTAGTGGCATTCACAGTGGTTTTACGTCAAGGATGACGTGGCTGCCCCCTTGCCAGTGTACTCCGGGTGCCTCATCGAAGAGGTCCTGAGGTCGTGGAAGTGGGGTGTCCCGAACAAAGATAAGAAGAGGATCAAGGACCATCTTGTCGCCCTCCAAATCCTAAAGGAGTGGGGGTGTGAAGGGATCAGGGATCATCGACGCCTACCACACGCGGAGGGTGGCACCGCTGATGAGCTGCATGCTCCCCCTATACCTGATGGTGCCTGGGGAGTCGCCTGAAGGGATGACGCTTGCCGACGAAGCGCTCCCCCCATCGAAGTGGCGCAGCGGATCAAGGAGCCGATGGAGCCTTCAAAGGACACTGCTGGCGTTGTGCTTGACTTCGTATATCTGGTGCTAGGACACCCTCCAATGCGGCTGGAACCGAGGTTCATCGATTTCCTAAGTTGCCCTTTCCCGCACCTTTTCTTTACTTGAATTTCTGACCCCTTGATGCTGACCTCAAGATAGCGGGACCAGCCGAAGAGACTCGTCCTTAGGGATAGCCTGGCTCCACTATCAAAGGACCGTATCCTAGCGGCAGTGAATCGCACCGTGGCTGAGTGGGATAAGAGGACGAGGGAGCTCCAGAAGAAGGAGATGACACGGAAGCAGCAAGCACGAGATCAAGGCGAGGAGACAGGCAGCGATGACGACGACGACGACGACGACGAGTTTGACGAGGTAGTTTCTGACATGGATTGGGATGTCCTGGAGGGCGAGGATTCACTGACAGGCACCCAATTATCCACGTAGGGACCCTTCCCTTTCCATGTGGGGGGAAGTGAGTCCGTGAGGCCGGTGGAGCTAGGCCCATCCTTGGGTCCGGTAGGAGCCGGTGGATCCACTGCCACACCCGGGGTGCCGATGGAGGATCGGTGGATGGGAAGAGGTGGGTCTACCGCCGCCCCCGAGGTGCTGACGGAGGGGGTTGGCTCTGTCGCCGCGCCCTCAGAGACAAGGGAGATGAGCCCCCTTGCCTAAGAGCAAGGGGTAGGCTCGAAATGGTCCCGCCCAGACGAGTTGGAGCAGGGGTCTGGGGGTTCATCCCCAAAATGTTCCCGCCACCCAAAGGCTCCAGAGTAGGTCACCGATTCCCCTGGCCCCCTTTTATTTTTCTGTTTTGACCTTATGCCTTTTACCTCTTGCAAATTCTTGCGATGGGGCCGCTCTCTAGGGCTGGCACCCAAGAAGAGCCTTGCCCTTCAGGCATGACGAATACCGTTGCCCGACGTCGCTCCTGTTTCTAGCAGGAGCGACGCTGATGTTGCAGCCTCGTTGGCCGATCCGACGCCGCCTACGGTGGCGCCCGCGCCCTCGGTGGTTGCCGAGCAAGCGGCGGTGGAGGTGACTCCGCCATCTACGTTAGAGCAAGCAGAGCTACCGCTCATGCTAGTGGCGTCCTCTGTGGTGGGCGTGGCGAAGCAAGCCGAGGGTCCGACATCGCTAATGGAGGTGGCCGCGACCACGCCAAGCCAGGAGCGGACGGACGCAGCCACGGTGGTGTTAGAGGGGGCAGTGGAATCTGTGCCACCAGAGGCCTAGGCAGAGGTGACTGCAACCACGGCAAGCTCGGCGCCGCTGGATGTAGCCACGGTGGTGTCCGAGGGGGCAGCACAATCCATGCCATCGGTGGCCCAAGCTGCGGCGCCTGAGGTGGGCCGGACGGAGGAGGCCATGTCTGGAGGATCTCTGGGTGTCATGGTGGTGGTGGAGAGGACTAGCGGGGGGTTGCCCTCGGACCTGGTGCTAGGGGGCAGCCGCTCGCCCGTGTGGGGTGAGTTGCCGCTCTACTAGATGGATCCCTGAGACCCAACGTCGACTCTCTTCTCGCTCAACGATGCTACCAAGAGCATAGAGCGGGGGAGTCTTGATGAAGGGATCTCAATGATGATGGGTGTCCTAGATCAGGCCCAGGTCATCCTATGCGACATCATCATTCCCAATGGCCGGGTATCCACTTGATCTTTTGTCTCACTTTCTTCTTGTCTTCATGTATTTTTATATTTTTGATACCGGTCTTCTTTTCAGTCCCTCATTGCTCATAGCCGGGACAAATCCTGGTTCCTCCATGAGCAAAAGGTGGAATGGGACCGCCTCACCAAGGAGGCCTAGCTGCGAGGAGATGTGGGCGCGTAGCTTGCTGCCGCCCAGCAGCGGGAAGCTGAGGCGCATCGGGACGTGGAGGAGATCCATGGGATGTTTGAGGACCTATTGGCGACAGTGAAGCAGGATGAGGAGGTGGCTGCCAGGGTCTGAAAGTAGCAGGATGAGCTGCTCTAGAAGGACGCCGATGCCAGCCAGCAGACCGTCGAGCTCCTAGCGGAGCTAGAGATGGAGCAGGATCTCAAGCTGAAGGCCGAGGACAGGTCTGCGGCACTATAGCGGATGGCGGATCAGGATGCTGAGGCGATTGCCCGGCTATGCAGGGAGTGAGACGAGCTACTCTAGACTATAGAAAGGCTTCGCTTGGAGCATGGCATGGTCCACAAGGAGCGCGACCGGGCCATTCGAGAGCGTTATGAGGCGTATCAGATGGTTAACTCCCTTCGGGCGAATCTTGGAGTCACGGTGACCCGAAGGTTGGAGGCTGAGAGCATCTCTACCAGGCTAGGCAAGGAGCTCACCAAAGTACGGGGGATCCTTTAGGCCAAGAGTGACGAGCACGATCTTCTGCGCGCCGTCGTTGGGGTGGTCTTTGATGACCTGGGGGTGGCGCAGCCGGAGGAAACCAGCTCACTTGTGACTCGTGCCGCGGGTATCACGGCGTGGGTGCGCCAGCTTGAGGAGGACACCTTTCACACCAAGATCACCCAAACCTTCACTGTCACCCACTCTCATTATGATCGGGAGATCAACTTGGAGGTAATGAGCCTTGACTTCACGCCTGGCTATGAAGACTCCGAGCTGGATGAGATTGAGATGGTGGTGGCTCCCATTGTGCGGAACCTGGTGAACAGGCTGAAAGACATGGTTCTCCCTTCGAGGAAGTAGTTAGTTGAACAAGTTTGATAAACATTTATCTATAATATGTGGATAAGTGTTGGTACTTTTGTGTCCGAAAACAGATTCGTGATTTCATTTTGCAATTTTGTTTCATTCGTTTGAGCTTACTTTTTCCCCCCTTTTTGTATTTGGAAAAAGGTTTATGTGATCCGATCATTCCGTTCGTTAATACTGTAGGGCCCAAGGTGTTTAGGGGGAGATTTTGATTGTGCTAGTGAGCAAAATTACCGTAGCCATCTAGGCGTGGGCTTTTTGCAGTCTTACCTATCTGTTTCCCCAAACCTTGCCGCTAGTCTCATCGAAAAAGGTCTGGTGTAATGACTGTTTTCAAAAAAAGAGAGGAGGTATTCATACCTTTATCAGCGCTCGAGTGAGATCCGACCCCTTGCAGTCGCTAGGGCCAGATGTTACTGCAGACCGGAGCGAGGGTAGCGAACTTAGTTTTGCATTCGCACGTACCCCTTACTTAGGATTTTGGCGATCGCTGCGTGACTATGCGTTTGGTCATATCGCTGGCCCAGCCTTCCCTGAGCCCCCGCACGTGGTGGGGTTTCGATCAAGGGCTGGCTCGTTTTTTGACTGTCGCCCCGTTTGTGGTTTCCGTAACTGGAGGGGTTAAGGCGACGTCACTTGCCTCGATGGCTCGAGTGACGCGCTTTGTGAGCTCGCTAACGAGGATGTTCGGATGGAATCTGATCCCGTTTGCTTTGCGACAAGGTCGGCAAAGCCCTCGGGTGGCGTTCCATTGCTCCTTGACCTGCCTTCCAACAGATTCCCCCACAATGGGGATTCTATGGGCTCGGCTAGAGGCTAGATTGAACTAGAAGATTGAGATGACCCTATCTGCCTCAATGCGGGTTGGACAAAGGCCGTTGAGGCTCATCTACGTTTTCTCCCCTGGCTCTTGTCCGACGCGAGGCGGCCCTGGACCCTTCGCAGGTCAGCCTTCGAACCTCGGCCTCTCGATCTCGGATCGAGCGGCTTGAGCCCCCGAGCCCCTTAGGGTCTGATAGGGGTCGGCCATGTTTCGTGCATCACCTTGTCCTCGGTTTCCGTAACCAGAGGGGCTGAGTTGATGACACTTGCCTCGATGGCTCGAGCGTCGCGCTCAATGAGCTCGCTAATGGGTATGTTCATGTGAAATCTGGGTCCATCATTCACTGACGGGGTCGATAGGGCCCTTATGTGGCATTTCACTACTTCTTAACCCGCCTCCCGACAGATGCCCAAGCCGTTTGATAGGCTCAGGTAGCTCGTTGGCCTCTCCTCGATGGAGATTCTATGGGTTTGGCTCGGGGTTAGAATCAAACTAGAAAGGTCGAGATGTCCCTGTCTGCTTCTGAGCGGGGTCAGGCAAGGCCGCTGGGGCTCATCTTAGTTTTTCTCCCCTGGCTCTATTTGATGTGAGGCGGCCTCGAGCCCTTTGCGGGTCGGCCTTCGAACCTCGGTCAGGCGCCGCTCATATTGAATGAGGCGGCTGCCGCTTCGTGATGCGACACGAAGTGTTGAGATGCAGCGATTTGCATATGCAGTGTTTGGATGATGGGATTAATGTGCAATTTAATTGAAATGAAAGCGGGGGTCGGTAACGTTACCTCGGTGGCATGAGCGACGAGAAGCTCTTACCGAACAAGTCCGTGCGGGGTTTGAGTCTGACGTTTGCGATGGGGCCGGCTTGACCTGTGGGAGCATCGTGATTTTTTGTTTTTGTCTCTCGGTGGCGATTCGAACCATTCGATTGACTTTTAAGCGACCTGACAGCTTCTCCTTGAAGGAGATTCTGTAGGCGGACCCTCCGAACCCTTCTCGAGAAGGTGGATGCAAAAACTTGGGGGTACGGGGAACTGTGAATTCGATTATGCTGGTGAACAAAAACACTATAGCCGCCGGGGTGTAGGGTCTAGCAGTTCGTCCAGTTTTACTCAAAGTTTTACACTCGTACCCCACGTCTCTAGTTTTTAAACATAAGGAGGGTTCAGGTGATGAGGATGTCTAAACAAATAGACACCCTTGGCAGCCCCGAGCAATGTCTGCACCTCTGCCGTTGCTAGGGTCAAAAGCTCAGCAATGAAATTAACACGCAAAGTAAACAGAGGTGCTTATCTTTCAGTGGTCATTCGTTCGTTGTTTTACCTAGGCCGTTCGATCAATCTCGGAGGCCTGTTGGGCCCCCCTGGGCAGGGGTTCCATCGTCGGGTCATTTTATGGTCCTGCCCGAGGAAGCGGAGAGTCACCTGCATGCGGGGGTGCCTCGATCCTCGTGGCCGGCGCATGGTGGTGGTGGGCCATGCCCGAGCAACATTCTGTTTGACCAGGCGGCATCTCATCAACCAGGGCATGTCCCGTCGGTCTAGGCGCGTCCCCTTGGATTCCCGTCAGCATTGATTTCCCATCTGCATTGAATAGGGGAAGGCAGAGAGTTTTTTGTCCGAACCTTTCGCCTTTCCTCAGCTATTGTGCCTCTTCCTTAAATAAGGAGGGGGAGGGGAGTTCTCATCCCACTCTTTTGCCTGCCTCTGAGCCGCTACCTCTTCTCCTTCGCTTCCACCGAATGCGTTCGTGCTTCATAGCGGTTCCTAAGTGAGAGAGGGTAATACCAGGGAGGGAAAAACTCATAGATCCGCTCGTGAATCCGGAGCGTGATGTCGAGCTAGAGGTCATCCAACGTAGATGAGATGGTGCGGGCCGCCTTTGCTGAGAAGGGGCCACTGCTGCCAAAGGAGGAGGGGCACTAGAGGGTGCTGAGCGTCGTCGGCTTTGCCATCGTTCGTTGCGGCCTTTCTTCGGCGGGAGACGCCCCCCGCCCAGACACCGTTGTCAGGGTCATGACTGATGATGATGGCGTAGCGCCTGGGTGCCCTGGCGGAGGCGCCGTTGTTGGGGTTGTGGCTGATGATGATGGCGCCATCCCTGGACAGCCTGGCAGAGGCGCCATTGTCGGGGTTGCGGCTGATGACGATGGCATAGTCCTTGGACGCCCTGGCGGAGGTGTCGTTGTCAGGGTTGTGGCTGATGACGATGGCGTAGTCCCTGGGCGCCCTGGGGAGGGCACCACAGTCACCAACATGGTGTTCGATGTTGTAGATGATGGCGCCTTTGAGGATCCCGCAGGGTGGTAGGACGTCGCCGATGGAGAGCGTGGCGCGGCGACCGTAGCAGTACTCGTAGTAGAGCTGGTCAGAGACTGTAATTGAATAAGTTTGTGGGGGAGCCCCCGAGTGAACAGTCCTTTGTATTTATGAGTACATTAGTCCTTTTCATGATGAAATCACTTTGTAAGCAATGAATTTTGTGCGAAAAAGTGAATATGTTTTCAACTTTCACAACGGCAAACATCCTTTTGGTTTTTTCTCCCTCTTTTTGTAAAAAGAGATTTTGGTACCTTCTGACCCTTCTCGTAGCTAAAGTCACAAAAAACTGGGAGTGCAGGTGAGCCAATTCTGATTATGCCGGTGAGCATGGAGGCCGTAGCTGCTGGGGCGTGGCCTTCCCGCAGTCCTACCAGTTACACTCATATTTTGTTTCCCAAAATCCTATCCTTTAGGACTTGCCGTAAGAAAAGAGGGAAGACTTAGAGAATGTTTGCAAAGATAACACAGAGAGTGTTTTGTTAGATAAATATACTTATATTAGCCCCCGAGTGAGGTCTGAGCCCCCGCAATTTGTGGGGGTTGGAGGTCGCTAAAGATCAGGGATTTTTGAAGAAAAAACTGATAAGAAAAAAGTATGTGTTTATTTAAGGGTAAAAATGATGTAGCTGCTTAATGTTCCAGGCGTTGGTGAAGACCTCACCGTTGATGGTTTTCAACTTGTAGGCGCCTGGCCAGAGTACTTCTGTGACGACGTACGGCCCCTCCCAGGGTGGGGAGAGCTTGTGGTGGTCCTTGTTGCTCTGCACGAGGCGAAGAACAAGGTCCCCGACGTTGAAGGCTTGGTCCCGCACCCATCGGCCATGGTACCATCGCAACGCCGACTGATACTTGGCCGAACAGAGGAGGGCGATGTCACGGGCTTTGTCTAGTTGGTCCATGGCAACTTCGTGGGATGCTTTGGTTCCCTGTTCATCGTACGCTCTGATTCTTGGCGCTCCATAGTCGAGGTCTGTCAGGAGGACAGCCTCGGAACCGTAGACCATGAAGAAAGATGTGTAGCCTGTGGCCCGGCTGGGAGTTGTCCTCAGGCTCTAGAGCACCGCAGGGAGCTCGACGACCCAGCGTGCGCCAAATTTGTTCAACCGGTTGAAGATCCTGGGCTTGAGGCCCTGTAGGAGCATGCCATTTGCGTGCTCGACCTGCCCGTTCGTTCGGGGGTGTGCGATGGCGGCCCAATCGACCCGGATGTGTTGTTCATCGTAGAATCGAATGAACTTCTTGCCGTGAACTATGTGCCATTGTCTATGATGATGGAGTTTGGTACTCCAAAGTGATGGATGATGTCGAGGAAGAACATCACAGCTTGCTCGGACTTGATCACGGAGATTGGTCGAGCTTTGATCCATTTCATAAACTTGTCTACGGTGATAAGCAAGTGGGTGAAGTCCCCAGGTGCCTTTTTATGAGGCCCAACTAGGTCGAGCCCCCAGACCGTGAAGGGCCACGTGATGGGGATCATCTGGAGTGCCTGGCCTGGGAGGTGAGTCTGCCGAGCGTAGTACTGACACCCTTTGCAGGTGTGTACGATTTGCTCGGCGTCGGCTACTGCAGTGGGCCAGTAGAAGTCCTGTCGGAATGCGTTCCCAACCAAGGTTCTCAGTGTGGCGTGGTGACCACAGACCCCACTGTGGATGTCGCTCAGCAAAAGACTTCCCTGTTCGATGGGGATACAGAGCTGCAGGATCCTAGTGTGGCTCTGTTTGTAGAGTTCACCCTCTACAAGAATGAAGGATTTGACGTGACGTGCGAGCCATCGAGTCTCCGTCTTATTTGTCGGCAGCATGTCACGAAGGAGGTAGTCGAGGTAGAGTGTTCTCCAGTCATCCAGAGGGTTAGGCTCTGTCGCTGGGTCCTCTTGAAGCTATCTCTTCGCCGATGGCCCTGCGCTTTTCCTCATTGAAGCGGCATAGGCGTTGCTTCACCGGCTTGGAGCCTGGGTGGATTTTTAAGGTATGCTCGGTGACCTTCCTCGGAATGCCTAGCATATCCCAGGGTTTCCACGCAAAGATGTTTTTGTTGTCGCAGAGGAAGTCGATGAGCGTGCTTTCCTATTCAGAGGAGAGTGTGGTACCAATGTGTACTGTTTTACCCTTGGAGCTGCTGGGACTTATGAGGACCTCCTTGGAGCCCTCTGCCGATTCAAATGACCTGGTCGATTTCTTCGCATTGGGTGCTTCTTCTGCTACCTCCTCCTTGAGGGCGGCGAGTTCTCTAGAGGCAACGATTGCTGTGGCATGGCCGCAGCACTCGACCTCGCACTCGTAGGCCCACTGGAAGGAGGTGCCGACGGTGATGACCCCGTGGGTGCCCGACATCTTCAGCTTGAGGCATGTGTAGTTGGGGACGACCATGAACTTTGCGTAGCATGGTCGTCCCAAGATGGCGTGGAAGGTTCTAGGGAAACCAACCACCTCAAAGGTGAGGGTCTCAGTCCTATAATTGAACTGATCCCCGACGGTGATGGGCAGATCGATCTGTCCCAGTGGCATGGCCTGTTTCCTAGGCACGATGCCGTGAAAAGGCGCTCGGGTTAGGTGGAGGTTCGTCCTGTCGACGCCCATCTCATCGAGCGTTTTGGCGTGCATGATGTTGAGGCCGCTGCCTCTGTCCATTAGCACTTTGGTGAGCCACTTTGGGCCGATGATCGGGTTGACGACAAGCGGATACCTCCCCGATTGCGGGACGGTATCCGGATGGTTGGTCCAATCGAAGGTTATGGTGGACTACGACCATCGGAGGAAGGGAGGTGTGGCCGGTTGGGCCATGTAGACCTCGTGGCGTGCGACCTTCTCATAGCGCTAGGAGTCATAGGCCGCCGATCCTCCAAAGATCATAAGGTAGCCGTTCGGTGTTGGAAAGCCATCGTCCTTCTCCTCGGCATCGTCCGTAGTGGGGGTAGGTTCCTTCCCCTGCTCCCCTTTGTTGGAGCTTCCAGACAAGAATTTCTGCATCAGGCTACAGTCCTTGAGCGGATGCTTTACGGGAAAGGCGTGGTTCGGGCACGGCCCTTCGAGCATTTTTTCGAAGTGGTTCAGAGTGCCCTCTATGGGCTTCCGACCACCCTTACGGTCAGCAGCAGCCACGAGTGAGTCCTAGCGTCATTGCTTCTTATTCTTCCTTTTGGTGGAATGATTGGAGGTGCCTTCGCCGGTACCCTCGTCCCGCCTTGCCTTGCCCTCAAGGCGATCGAAGATCTCTCCGACCGCCTCTTCTCCTAAGGCGTGGCTGGTGGTGATGTCCAGGAGTTCCTTGGTGGTTCTCGGGCCCTTGCGTCCCAGTTTGTGAACCAGGGATTCGCAGGTCATCCTAGACAGGAAGGCTCCTATCACATCGGCGTCGGCGATGTTAGGGAGCTCGTTGCACTACTGGGAGAAGCACCGAATGTACCCATGGAGGGTCTCACTGGCCTTCTGACGGTAGTTCTTGAGGTCCCATGGGTTCCTAGGGCGTTTGTACATGCCCTAGAAGTTTTCCACAAAGATCTCCTTTAGATCCGCCCAACTCTGGATTGCGTCGGACGGCAGGTGTTCCAACCACGCCCGAGCCGAATCGGCCAAGAACAATGGAACGTTGCGAATAATGAAGTCGTCATTATCTGCACCACCGGCTTGATAGGCAAGCCGATAGTCTTCAAGCCAAAGCCCGAGGTTTGTCTCCCCAGAGTACTTAGGGATATTAGTAGGTGGTCGATACCTTGGCGGGAATGCAGCGTTGAGGATGTGCTAGCTGAAAACCTGAGGGCCTGGCAGGCCAGGGCTTGGGCTCCGGTCCTCACCGCTATCGTAGCGTCCACCACGACGAGGATGATAGCCATGGCAGGCTCCTTCCCTTGGGTCGCTGTAGGTGTGCCTGCGGGCGTCGATGGTGCTACGTGCATCACGGTAGCGGCTGAGACGCTGATGTATCTGGGTCGCAATGCGCCGCCCGCCGCCTTGTGGTGCTTGGTGCACTAATGCGTCCCTAGCGGGACGTACCGAGGGTGTATGCTGGTTGGTGTTGGGCTCGTGTTGCCGGTACAACAAGCTTTTCGCCTACTGCACCGCTGCACGCTCGAGCGGCGTGCGTATTTCACGGTGGGCCCGATGATCCTCGGGCGTCGTGGCCTCTAGGAGGCCATGAAGCAAGGCTGTTGTGGCGGCGATGTTTTGGCTTGCTCAAGTTAAGTGAGGAAGGGCTTCACCATCGGCGATGATCCTTCGGTTCACCTTAAGGGCCACGGCATGTGCATGCCCACCATCTCTATGGCGTTTGATCTCCTCATCGACCTTCATGTACTCCTGAACAAGCTATTGTCTAGCTTCGTCTATTTTCTACTTTTGGGCCCTCCGCTGCTCCACCCCTACATGAGGTGGGGCCGCTGTCCCCCTTTCGGTTGCACCGCCGAGGTTGCCTACCAGGGTAGTCTCCTCCACGGAGACGCTTTCGACGTGTCCCTCGGAGGTTTTCGCCATGAAACATTCCTGGGAGGGATGATGGCTCCCCCTGCTAGAGTCAGAGCCAGAGTCTGACCCCGGGCCTTCCGCAAGGAGGCCATGGAGGGATTCTATGATGCTTTCGATCATCCCCACGAACTCGTTGTTCATGGGGGATGGGATCATGCATTGTGCCACAAGGTGGCTAACGGTTGCCGCGTTGTTACGGAGACTGAATGGAAACGCCATCGGGGCGCTCTGTGCAGAGTGTTCCGAAGAGAGGGTGAGGTAGCATGGGTCCTCCCTAGACGGCTGGGGTCTGAGGGAGACACCGAGCTAGCACTTAGGCCTGCTGTAGCCAAAGCCAATGGAGGGGAGAGACTGGATGGCTAGATGGGCCAATGCCAACTCTCCTCCCACCGTGATGATGAAGTCCAGGTCACCGAAACGCACGTGTGCGCCCGGGACCCAACTGATTGCGTGGTTAGCCATCCAAGGCCTAATTTGGAACGCGCAAAGGCCCCTACCTGGCATGCCAACTGTCGGTGTTTTGAACAAACATCGGCTAGTAAATTTATAATGTTTGCGCATTAGGCCCGGATGGTGCACTAAAGGACACAAGGTTTATACTGGTTTGGGATGAATGTCCCTATGTCCAGTCTGCCACTGCTCATGTTATCAGTACCAAAAAGCATTCGTAGTAGGGGGTACAAATGGTCGAGAGAGGGTAAGGTCCCAAGTCTCTGATGGAAAGGTCGGAAGGATGCCAAGAGCTCAGTCGCTGCTTGGCTGTATGCGTGATGTGTTGTGTGTGTCGAACTGATCCCCTTTTGTGGGGTGTCCTGCCCTCCTTTTTATAGACCATGGGGGGAGCAAGGGTTATAGATGGGAGAAAGAGGAAAAAACCAAAGACAGAGAAAGTCCTTCGAGGGTGCCGGGTCTTCCTTTTCCATTGAGCCTACCCTACTGACATGGTAGACCAGCCAGGGATAGCATGTTTCGCCGATCCTGATAGGGCCGCGCTGAAAGGTCCTAATGGCTAGAGGGGGGGTGAATAGCCTAATAAAATTTTCTACAACAACACTTAACAAAAGGTTAGACAATTATGAGGCGAAGCAAGTGTTGCGCTAGCCTACTCAAAATACAAGCCACCTACCACAATTCTAGTTTAGATAATATTTATCCACACAATAGCAAAGACACTACCCTATGTTAGTGTGCTCTCAAAGAATAATTAAAGAGCCACACCAACCAAGCGAACAAGCTCTCACAACTAGTTACACTAAAGAGCTTGACAACTAGTTTGTGGTAAAGTAAAGAGAGTGATAAAAAAGGTTATACCGTCGTGTAGAGGAAGGAACCAATCAATCACAAGGATGAATAACAATGAAGACCAATCACCTCAGGATCAATAATGAACATAATGATTTTTACTGAGGTTCACTTGCTTGCCGGCAAGCTAGTCCTCATTGTGGCGATTCACTCACTTGGAGGTTCACACGCTAATTGGCTTCACACGCCAAACCCTCAATAGGGTGCCGCACAACCAACACAAGATGAGGATCACACAAGCCACGAGCTATCCACTAGAGTACCTTTTGGCGCTCCACGGGGAAAGGTCAAGAACCCCTCACAATCACCACGATCGGAGCCAGAGACAATCACCACCTCCGCTCAACGATCCTCGCTGCTCCAAGCCATCTAGGTGGCGGCAACCACCAAGAGTAACAAGCGAAATCCATAGCGAAACACGAACACCAAGTGCCTCTAGATGCAATCACTCAAGCAATGCACTTGGATTCACTCCCAATCTCACTATGATGATGAATCAATGATGGAGATGAGTGGGAGGACTTTGGCTAGGCTCACAAGGTTGCTATGTCAATGAAAATGGCCAAAGATATGAGCCATAGCCAGCCATGGGGCTTAAATAGAAGCCCCCACGAAATAGAGCCGTTGTACCCCTTCACTGGGCACACTGCGCTCTGACCGGATGCTCCGATCAAACTGATCGGACCCTGGACTCAGCATCTAGTCCACTGATGGATGCCACATGTCACTAGCTTCAAACGTTGTTCGTCATATTTCAACGGCTATGAAGCTAACCGGACGCTCCGGCAAAACTGACCGAACGCTGGAGCCTCAGCGTCCGGTCGAGTACAGTAAGGGTCAAAAGCCAGTTTTCGTTGACCGGACGTGTCCGGTCCACCTCGACCGGACACAGCCCAGCGTCCGGTGGTAAACCCTAACCACTGTACTGCCAGTCAACGTGACCGGACGCAGGCAGTCAGCGTCCGGTGCTTTTGGATCCAGCGTCCGGTCACTTGACTGACGCTGGCATCTCCTCCATTCTCTTCACCCTTGCTCAAGTGTGCTAACCACCAAGTGTATCACCTTGTGCACATGTGTTAGCATATTTTCACAAACATTTTCAAGGGTGTTAGCACTCCACTAGATCCTAAATGCATATGCAATGAGTTAGAGCATCTAGTGGCACTTTGATAACCACATTCCGATACGAGTTTCACCCCTCTTAATAGTACGGCTATCAAACCTAAATGTGATCACACTCTCTAAGTGTCTTGATCACCAAAACAAAATAGCTCCTATGGATTATACCTTTGCCTTGAGCATTTTGTTTTTCTCTTTCTTCTTTTCAAGTTTAAGCCCTTGATCATCGCCATGTCATCACCATTGTCATGTTATGATCTTCATTGGCTTCTCCACTTGAAGTGTGCTACCTATCTCATGATCACTTGATAAACTAGGTTAGCACTTAGGGTTTCATCAATTCACAAAACCAAACTAGAGCTTTTAATGTCCCCCTTTTTGGTAATTGATGACAACCCTTATACAAAGATATGAATTAAAATTCAATTGAATCCATGTTGCTTGCCCAAGCATATTTACCATGTGTAAAAGGATATGGACAAGTTTCATGAACCCCAAATGGTAGCAATTGCTCCCCCTTCATATGTGCTAAGAGTTTGGCTTAGCTTGCACATATGCTTAGATAGGAAATATAGGAGTCAATGTCTACCAAATGATGCTAAGGTATAAAAGATGGACCTTTGAAGCGTGATACCAATCGGAGTGCACCAATATACCATCCTTAGCACCATGGTTGGCTCAATATCACTTGGAAACATACTTTGGAAAGAAACCACTTGTAAAAGCTTACTTGGAAATGAAAGTTATCTAGTGATTTCATTTCATCATTCAATCTTACAACTAACATTCATCACACAAGCATGGATGTTTAAATTTAATACTTGTGCCATGCAAGCAAACATATGAAATGCACATTCAAATGCACCATACAAGTTCATGAGCTTGCTCCCCCTACTTGTGTGCTCAAAATGTTAATTGATTCCTTTCCATTGTCATATCTCTCCCCCTATGTCAAGTTCTCCCCCTTTGTTGTCTTTTCACTATCTTAGTACACTAATATCTTTGTTTTTTCTCCCCATGTACTAGTATCTTTGTTTTTCTCCCCCTTTGTCATCAATGACCACAGAGGTTCTAAATATAGATAGTATTACTTATAGGGTCAAGATTATCAATGTCAATCAATGGGGTGAGGATCATTTTCCCAAATTTGGTTTAGTCTAGATCATTTACCAAAGATATTTAACTCGGTTTGATCCAAGGACAAGCTTCTTCACACCTCCAAATAAGAGTTATCTTGTACCATGTTGAGTTAAACACTTATAGCTCATTTTCTAGATTAAACACTAGGTTTACAAGCCCATAAACATGTCATATGCTATCACTAGATCAAATTAAGCATAGAAGCAATAGTGATACCATATAAACATCAAATTCATTTGATTTTCATGAATGAGATTAATAAAATAGAACCATTTGAAAGGTCCTAATTAGATTGAAAATATGACTAGATGCACTAAACATGTCCTTAGCAAGGATGTGTGTCATGCCAATCAACTTTTACCTTGGATTGCTCGAAGGAGAGGCATGTCATATGAGTGGGGTGCATCAACACATATTTGAGAAATCCAATATGTTCAACTCATTTCTTAGCTTGCAAAACCTTTTCTCATCCAATGGCTTGGTGAATATGTCGGCAAGTTGATCTTCGGTGCCTACACTCTCAATGCAAATGTCCCCTTTTTGTTGGTGATCTCTTATGAAATGGTGGCGGACATCAATGTGCTTTGTTCTTGCATGTTGAACCGGATTATTGGTTAACTTGATTGCACTCTCATTGTCACATAGCAATGGCACTTTCTTGAACTTGATTCCAAAATCACTCAAAGTGGCCTTCATCCAAAGTATTTGTGCACAACAACTACCGGCGGATATGTTTTCGGCTTTGGCGGTTGATAATGCAACACTATTTTGCTTCTTTGATGACCATGAAACAAGTGATCTTCCCAACAATTGACATGTGCCCGATGTGCTCTTTCTTTCAACCTTGCATCCCGCATAATCTGAGTCAGAGTAACCAACTAGCTCAAACTTTGCTCCTTTGGGATACCACAAACCAACATTTGGTGTATGCTTCAAGTACCTCAATATCCTCTTTGTAGCCTTCAAATGACTTTCTCTTGGTGAGGCTTGAAATCTTGCACACATGCATACACTAAACATGACATCCGGCCTTGATGCGGTCACATAGAGTAGGCTTCCAATCATAGACCGATACAACTTTTGATCCACCATGTTTCCACTTGCATCACTATCCAAGTTGTCATTGGTTCCCATTGGTGTGCTAATGACTTTGCTATCAATCATGCCAAACTTCTTGATCATGTCCTTGATGTACTTGCCTTGACTCACAAAAGTACTATTCTTCAATTGCTTGATTTGAAGACCAAGGAAGTAACTTAATTCTCCAATCATGGACATCTCAAACTCATTAGCCATCATCTTTCCAAACTCATCACAAAATTCTTGATTGGTTGATCCAAATATGATATCATCAACATAGATTTGCAACACAAATAAGTCTTTTCCAATCTTCTTGATGAAAAGAGTGGTGTCAACCTTGCCCATTGTGAACCCTTTAGAGAGGAGGAAGTCCCTCAATCTCTCATACCATGCTCTAGGTGCTTGCTTCAAACCATACAAAGCTTTCTTCAACTTGTATACATGGTTGGGCTTCTTATCATCTTCAAAACTGGGAGGTTGCTCAACATATACTTCTTCATTGATGTAGCCATTGAGAAATGCACTCTTAACATCCATTTGATAGAGCTTGATGTTGTGGGCACAAGCATAGGCTAGCAAGATTCTTATTGCTTCCAATCTAGCAACCAGGGCATATGTTTCTCCAAAGTCAAGACCTTCAACTTGAGTATAGCCTTGTGCTACTAATCTTGCTTTGTTCCTTACTACTATCCCATCTTGATCTTGCTTGTTTCTAAAGACCCATTTGGTTCCAATTACATTGTGTCCCTTTGGTCTTTCTACTAATTCCCATACTTGATTTCTTGTGAAGTTGTTCAATTCTTCATGCATAGCATTCACCCAATCAACATCCTTCAAAGCTTCATCTATCTTCTTTGGTTCAATGGATGACACAAATGAGAAGTGTTCACAAAACGATGCCAATCTTGATCTTGTTTGTACACCTCTTGAAATATCACCAATGATTGTATCCAAAGGATGATCTCTTGCAATACTTGTTGGTTGGAGCAATGGAACTTGATTGCTTGCACTTGCTAGATCATTGGGTTGAGATGATGTACTAGCCACTTGATCTTGATCAATGTCATGAGAGTCACTTGAACTAACTTGATTTGTATCATTTTGCACATTTGAGTTAGAGAGCACTTGCACTTGATCATCTTCATCATCATTCACTTGCCTAGGCCTCAATTCACCAATATCCATGTTTTTCATAGCATTTGAAAGTTGAATGCCTCTAACATCTTCCAAGTTCTCATTCTCTACTTGTGAACCCTTGGTTTCATCAAATTCAACATCATGAACCTCCTCAAGAGTACCACTATCCAAATTCCAAACTCTATATGCTTTACTTGTAGTGGAGTAACCAAGTAGGAATCCTTCATCACATTTCTTATCAAACTTGCCCAATCTTGTGCCTTCCTTCAAGATATAGCATTTGCAACCAAAGACCCGAAAATATGCAATGTTGGGCTTTCTACCATTCAAGAGCTCATATGGTGTCTTCTCTTTCAATCGGTGACAATACAGGCGGTTGCTACAATAGCAAGCCGTGTTGATAGCTTTGGCCCAAAAAGATTGACTCACATTGTACTCACTAAGCATAGACCTTGCCATATCAATGAGTGTTCTATTCTTTCTCTCAACAAGGCCATTTGATTGAGGTGTGTACTTGGCCGAGAATTGATGTCTAATTCCAAATTCATCACATAACTCATCAATTCTAGTATTCTTAAACTCACTACCATTGTCACTTCTAACTCTCTTGATGGTTGTTTCAAACTCATTGTGAATGCCCTTGACAAATGATTTGAATGTTGCAAATACATCACTTTTATCCACTAGAAAGAATACATCACTTTTATTTCCACCAATGCTAGTGTATTGTGTTGGCCCAAATAAATCCATGTGCAATAACTCAAATGCTTTACTAGTGCTCATCATGCTTTTCTTAGGATGGGTGTTTCCAACTTGTTTGCCGGCTTGACAAGAGCTACAAAGCTTATCCTTTTCAAACACAACATCTTTCAAGCCTCTAACCAAGTCATGCTTAACCAATCTATTCAATTGTTTCATTCCAACATGACCAAGCCTTCTATGCCATAACCAACCCATGCTAGACTTAGTGAACAAGCATGTAGACAATCTAGCTTCACTAGCATTGAAATCAACCAAGTATAGATTCTCATATCTAAAGCCTTTGAAGATCAAGTTAGAGCCATCTACACTTATGATTTCTACATCATCTACCCCAAATATGCATTTGAATCCAAGATCACACAATTGAGCCACGGATAGCAAATTGAAGTTCAAGCTCTCTACTAGCAACACATTGGATATGCTCAAGTCATTGGATATTGCAATCTTACCAAGCCCTTTGACCTTGCCTTTGCCATTGTCACCAAATGTGATACTATCATAACCATCATTGCCATTGGTGTTGATTGAGTTAAACATTCTTGCATCACCGGTCATGTGTTGAGTGCACCCACTATCAAGAACCCAATGCCTTCCTCCGGCTTTGTAATTGACCTACAAAAGAAGATCAGTTCCTTTTAGGTACCCAAACTTGCTTGGGTCCTTGAAGGTTAGTAACCAAGCTCTTTGGCACCCAAATGGCTTTCTTCTTTGAGCCCATCCATGGTTTGCTAATGAACTTAGCCTTTACACCATTTGTACCCTTAGTAAGCATATAGCATGAATTAAGCTTAATGGAGGATACATTAGCATTTTTGCTCTTGTTTTTGCATTCTTGCTCTTTGTGACTGTCGACGAAATATGGTCGGCAGTCTACCTAGGGGTATGCCCAAGGTAGTAGATTGTCGGCAGACAGATGCGCAAGCCACAAACAAGATGGTGACGCAAGACAGACATGAGGTTTTATCCAGGTTCGGCCGCTAAGAAGGCATAATACCTACGTCCTACGTCTGATTGTATTGTTGTATGTCAATGAGAGATGTCTTTTAGAGGGGTCCCCTGCCCGCCTTATATAGTCCGGGGGATAGGGTTATAGATCTGGAAACTAATCCTAGCCAGTTATAATTGCCATAGGTGGCCGGATAAGGATTCCTATTCTAACCGACCAGGATTTTGCTTGATCGCCAAATCTGTCTTGACTCCTTGCGCGGGACTCCGAACAGGTTGGCCGGGCCGCACGTCATCTTTTAGTGGATCGGACCCTCTGATCCAAGCTGGCCCAAGCCTAACTGTAAGGGTATAGGGGTTAATACCCCCACAGCTAGTCCCCGAGCACCATGTATTATGCTGCGACACGCCGTTTGATCTCCTTCGACTAATGCAATCCGTCTTCATGTCATTTTCAACTGATTGAAACATTGACCAATCAAATGCACCAGCATTCTGATCAGTACAGAGAGCAGTAGACCACGATTATAGCCGAAGATTCCGGTTGTCCGAAGAATGCATGGTGCTCTTAAAGAAAAAAGAAAGAAATTTCTTTCCTGATCAAGTGTGCCCACTTGTATTTCTGAAAAGAAATGTAAGTGACCCTTGTACAGTAGTTGTTATGGCCAACAGTCAGAGCGTAGGGTTCGATAAAATAAACACATTCACCGCAAGGTGAAGTGTGCCCACTTAGTCCCCGAGCCTGGTAGTAGGTGACGTAGGCACATGGTGCCAGGGTCTAAAAAGAATTCCCATTCAAGTTGAAAATCCAATCATAATACAAGCGATACGAGATGCACCGGTAGGTGCATCGTACCGATGTAGTCCCCGAGCTTGCTGGAAGGCAAACTATAAGCCTTGTAGCAAGGTCTAAATAAATGTCTCTCAACTGTATGTGAGTACAAATCACATGTAGCCAAGGAGAGCGGTCTCCGAGCAGTGGTCGGGATAGTTCCCAAGCACGATAGTAATCCTGACAATCAGTCAAAGCGTAGGGGTCGATTAAATAAACACATTCACTGCAAGGTGAAGTGTGCCCACTTAGTCCCCGAGCCTAGTAGTAGGTGACGCAGGCACGTGGTGCCAGGGTCTAAAAAGAATCCCCAGTTAAATTGAGAATCCAATCGTCATACAGGCGATACGAGATGCACCGGCAGGTGCATCATACCGATGTAGTCCCCGAGCTTGCTGGAAGGCGAAGTACAAGCCTTATAGCAAGGTCCAAATAAATGCCTCTCAACTGTATGTAAGCACAAATCACATGTAGCCGAGGAGAGCGGTCTCCGAGCAGTGGTCGGAACAATCCCCGAGCACGGTAGTGGTCGAAGCAGTCCCCGAGCACGGGAGTGATCTGGACAGTCTCCGAGCATGGTAGTGGTCTGGGCAGTCCCCGAGCACGGCAGTGGTCTGGGCGGTCCTGAGCACGGCAGTGGTCTGGGCAGTCCCCGAACACGGTAGTGGTCTGGACCATCCCTGAGCATGAGATGTGCGACGAAGAACCAAATGCCACTTGTACTTTTGTTTGGTGTATTTATTTATCTTCTTACTCTGTCTAGTCCAATCTGACACGTCTGGTAGAAAAAGTAGACGGGTATAACACGTCATACTGCCTTCTTGTCCTTTCAAGCAAACAGTCACTTGGCACCTGTAAGGAGGTGCATCAGTGTGGGCCCTCTCACACTAGCAACGAAGAGGCGCGTACACTAGTAACGAAGGGGCGCATATATTGGCATAGATCTTGAGGTTGTGAAAACAACCGTCTACGGTGCATGCGCACGTCTACCAAGAATCTCGTGCAGACGAAACGACGGAACTCTTGGTTATTTATAATATAGAACTGGTAAGTTACTTTTTACCGATCCCCATTACCATTCACCGCCGCAGCCTTCTTCTTCCTCTTGCCAATCCTAATACCTCCGAAATCATCACCAATCACCCCTCCACCATATCCACCTCCATCAACAAGGGTGAATTCATGGCGAAGAGTGATGCCCAGAAGAAAACCGGAGTCATGGTGAAGGAGTGGTGGAAGTCAAGAAGCAACGAGCAGACCATCGAAGACCTTGTCATCATGGGAGTACTCCACAACAAGGCACTCGTAGGATGGCGCACGCTGGGAGGAGAAGGGTATCCCGATCCACAACCAGGTGAGATTATGGTTTTCGAAGATTTCTTCAAGCGGGGTTTTGGGGTTCCAGTGCACCCTTTCCTTCAGGGGCTCTATTTGTATTACGAGATTGGGATTTGCAATCTGCATCCCAACTTGATTCTTCTTGTCTCCACCTTCATTCATCTTTGCGAAGCATATGGTGGCTTCTAGCCCCATTTCGACTTCTTTCGCCATCTTTTCTGTCTGCGGAAGAAAGGAAGCGGCGGCTTGAAGATAGTCGGAGGTGTGTACCTCAATCTATGTGACGGGATGAAGGCCCAGTACTTGCACTGCCCTTGGAACACATTGCTGGATGACTAGTACAAGAAGTGGTTCTACATCCGCGAAGAGCCGAACACGATCACATTGTGCGACGTGGGATTCATTCCGAAGAAGAGGAACAGCTGGTCGGAAAAGCCCGAGCACCTGGAACAGATCCAAGAACTACTTGGGATGATCCCGTGGAGGAAACTGGATGGTCCTAGCATGGTCGGAAACTTCATTAGCCGAAGGATCCAGCCCTGCCAGAGGAGGGTACATCCTGGCTATGAGTACTAGGGTAGCGTAGATCCAACGAGGACCAGGCAAGAGGCGCTTGACAAGGTCGAAGTCAAAGCCAGAATTGGAGAGCTATTTAACTTAGCTGATCCAAATTATGTCCGATTGAGCGACATCGAGCACGCTTTCAAGCTTGCCCGACCTCCCCCAAAGGTAAATCATTCTGCCTTGTACCCATAGTTTTATGTTATAACAAAAACTTACTGTGTTATCTCCTTTGTGTTTCCCAGATTAATTGTCGTGATAGAGCAACGGTGTACGTGTCTCCACCCCCCGGTGTAGATTGGCCGCAAGTATTAGACCCAACCGCCCAGACCAGCGCTAGGATCGAAGACGTCGACTGGGGCGTGCTCGGAGTTGGGGAGGAGATAGCGACCAGAGCTGCTGGGAAACGGTCAGCGGCCAGCAAGCATCGTCAAGCGATCTTTACATTGTCGAATGATGAAATAGAGGATGCAGACATCTTTCAACTCGTCCCTCGAAAGAGGAGGAAGCAACTGGAGTCGATGGAGCAAGGTGGCTCCTCTACGCCAAATAAACCCGCATCGCCGACCACTGCAGTGCAGAGGACAAGCGGCAAAGGGGTCGAGCATCAAGCCCCGGCGCCGATGCTGGTTGTTGAGGGAGACCAGGTGGCACCCATAGAGCATGTGGAGCAGGCGCGGCCGAAGAGACGCGCCTTTGCCACATCATTCCATGGTTCCAAGCTGTAAGTATTTGTAACCTTGATGTAAGCTTACAATTTATCTTGAATACTGTTGTCTTCTGAACTTATCTCGGATATATTAGGTCGGCGTCCACCGAAAATCCCGACCAACTAGCCAAAAGCGGCGTGGCTCTGCCAGCAGTGTTAGAGAAAACTGCCCAGCAACCGGCTATGGAGGAACCTATAGCAGAAAGTCTGCCAGAACCCCAGCAGACGAGCGGCCAGACAACAGTCCCCGAGCAGGTGGTCGAGGGGAGAGCCGAGCCAAGCACAGGTGCTCCGAGCACTATCCCTGCTGAGGGGGACACTTCAGCGCCAAGAGTAACAGACCCAACCGAGGAGCAGCAGCCGAAGGTGGCACAGAGCACATTTGCCGATGCTACGGCCCGTGGGAAAGCCATAGTGATCGCAGAAGCTACAAACTCTGGACCAGCACCGCTACCCAAAGAAGAGGCCGAAGAGGACGAAGTAGAGGAGGTCCTGGGCCATCCCTAGGACAAATGACAACATGTATATGTGTTGCGCTGGTGGAACGACCAATGGGTTGTGCATGAGGAAATCCCAGAGGTCAAAGAGACCATGAAAGTTGAATGAGCGGCAAAACGTCTGGTGACGGAAGTCCAGGTATGTTTTGCTTGACCACTTGATCCTATTATCTAGTCAAACTGTCTGACTTAGCTTTTTTACATGCAGGACTTAATGAAGACCGCAAGATACCAAAAGAAGTGCTTCGACCAGATTGAGGGGATCATAGCAAGCAACAAAGAACTGGCGGCCGAGGTGAAACGCTTGCACCACCAACTTGAAGCCGCCAACCAAGAGAGGACGGAACAAGAGGCACAGAACCAGAACCTGGTCGTCTAGCTCAGTAACAAAGAGCAGGAAAAAATGAATAAGTTGTCACTTTATCACAACAAGTGCATGACACGTGTTGTTGCATTGTTGGTAATAACAGCTGTGGTGTAGGCTTAGAAGCCGAAGTAGTCCGTCTCCAAGAGGAGAATAGCCATGTGGCCATAGAGTGTGGTTGCCTGAAGGAGGACAACAAGAAACTAGCGCATGACTAGTCGCAACTCCAGGACCGCACAACCAAGATGAAGGAGGAACTGAAAAGTAAGTGTTCCAAACCACCTTGCTCACTCTGTTGCCCACCTTATCTTGTCATGGCATGCATTTTTAATGTCTTGTGCGGTTTGTAGTTTTAAAAGTCAATGCCAAGTAGCATCTGGAAGCCATGATGAAAGATCGTGATGGCTGGAAGGCGCGATGCCTAGAGATCACCGAGGATCGGGACACATGGAAGAACCGGTGCCAAGAAGTGGCAACTGGCATTTTGCCCATCCTCAACCTTATCGACCCAGCGCTTACAGAGGAAGTGCTAAGGACGCCGCAGCTCAGACTGGTCGAGAGATGCCAAAAGGCATGGGGATGGTTCCAAGAGTTCGTGAAGGAGGCGGGTGAGTACACAGGCGCACATGTGCTAAGCATGGAGCGTGCCCACTACCCCCTGATCGATCTTAAGTGCCTGGAGGCTAGGTACCCAAAGGAGGTAGATCTAGACAAGGCTGAGGAGCTTCGGATGACCCAGCTGGACCTGTCTTCAAACATAATTGGTGACATTAACCTGTGTGGAGGTGGGACAGCACCTGTACAGGGTACGCCATCAACAAGCCAGCTAGAAATGCCATCAGTTGTGAGCCAACCGGTGAAGCCTGTGGTCTCGACCAGCCAGGCAGCGGCGGGGCCATCCTCTTCAGCTCGACCAGTACAAGAGTCCCTGAGACTCGAGCAGGATGTCGGAAGCAGCGAGCAGCAGGTGCCGTGTGACCCGACCAGCCAACAGGATAGGCTAGAGCTATAGAAGAAGGATATAGTTGTGTTATTGTAAACTTGTACCTCTTCAGGCAAGCTTGTAATAATGTAACTGTATATCATCATAAGCTTGTTTGTTTTGTATAAAACGTATTTAAGCTTGAAACCTGTGTTGGTGTAACTAAGTGAGAACATGTTAGCGTTCTATTTAGTTGTACCAGTTTACTCGACACGTCATCCTAAAAAGTTTGTACAGCCCTGATTTGCCATGTGGTCGGAGTGTGAGGTGCGTGACCTGGGCACACGTAGACACGGACAAGTCAAACCAGGGGGGAACCTGCCGATCACCCGTAGCATAGAGACCGGATCCCATGCACGCGTTGGGGGGAACCAGAGATAGGGCCTGCTCCGAAAACCCAGAAAGGAATGGTGGTCGGCTTTGACTGGCGAAGTTAGAATAACCGTAAAATTCGAAGTGACACATCAGAGTGGTTGAAGAAATTATAATAGCTTTATTGAATTAATTCGAAAGTACAAGAGGAGTACATATCTTAGTAGTTAAGCATGGAAACGCCTAAGCTTGTCGATGTGCCATGAATTGGGTACATCCGTACCGTCCAGGTGAGCTAACCTGTAAGATGTTGGTCGTGTGACTTCCTTGATCATGAAGGGCCCTTCCCATGGAGTTGCGAGTTTATGGACACCAGCCTGATTCGTCTTTCGTTTCAGGACTAGGTCCCCGACCACGAAGAACCGCTCTTTAACGTTCTTATTGTAGTACCTGCGCAAAATAGCAAGGTATTTGGCCGTACGTACGCAAGAATCAAGCCGCTTCTCTTCTGCACTATTCACTTCTAGCTCCCGTACTTCATTGACCTTGCCTTCGTCGAAGTTCTCTACCCGTGCTAATCTGAAAGCTATATCAGCTGGGAGGACTGCCTCAGCACCATAAACCATAAAGTATGGTGAGATGCCGGAGTTACGATTGGGCTGAGTTCTGAGGCCCCAGACCATGGCAGGTAACTCTTTGAGCCATCTTCCAGGAGCTTTATTGTTTTCTCTGTACATCCTCTTCTTCAATGCATCCAAAATCATACCGTTTGCCCGCTCGACCTATCCATTAGCTCTAGGGTGCGCCACCGAGACGTATTTTACTACTATGCTCCTTTCATCGCAGAAGTCCCAAAAAGCGTTCCCGGTGAACTGAGTACCCAGATCAGTGATGATGCTATTGGGTATGCCGAAGCAGTGGATGACCTGGTCGAGGAACGTGACAGCCTTTTCTGAGGATGCCTGTACCAGAGGCATGTACTCTATCCACTTAGAAAATTTATCGATCAGCACAAAGACATGTAAATTTCCCTGGAGCCGGTTTGAAGGGTCCGATCATATCCAGTCCCCAGCATGCAAAGGGCCAAGAGGCTGGTATTGTCTGGATCTCATGTGCTAGTACGTGGATTCTCTTGGCGAAGAACTGACAACCCTCACAGTGGCAGACTAGCTTCTCTGCATCGGCTACCGCTGACTGCCAATAGAACCCTGCTCGAAAAGCCTTGCCGGCCAGCGTTCTCGAGGTCGCGTGGTTGCCACAGGAGCCAGAGTGGATTTGGTCTAGGAGATGTTCGCCATCCTCCTGGGTTACACACTTCATCAAGATTTCCTCCTTTGCGTTCTTGCGCCATAACTTGCCATCGACGAGTAGATACTGCTTACTACGACGCATCAGGCGCTCATTTTCTGTCTGATTAGTGTAACCGCTGCCATCTATCAGGTACTTGATGAAAGGTACTCTCCAGTCGGGCTCATGAGTAGTCGGAGGTGGCTCGGTGGTGCTCAACGCCAGAACCGTAGCCACCAATTGCTGGTCTAGAGGCTTGTCGACCGTGGGATCTTCCTCTTCGATGGAAGGCGTGAGCAGGTCTTGGACAAATACGCCATGTGGGACTTTGGCTCAGGATGATCCTAACTTTGACAGCGCATCTGCTGCTTGATTTTTGTCCCGGACCACGTGTGTGTACTCGATGCCATAGAACTTGCCTTCCAGCTTTCTGATCGATTTGCAGTATGCATCCATCTTTTCGCTGGTCGTGTCGCAGTCCTTGTTGAGTTGGTTGATGACCAGAGCCGAGTCTCCGTAGACATAGAGACGTTTAACACCGAGCTCGACCGCAATGCGCAAACCATGTAGGCATGCTTCGTACTCGGCGGCATTATTAGATGCTGGGAAATAAATCCTAAGGACGTACCGGAGCTGCTCCTTGGATGGTGACACAAAAAGGACTCCTGCTCCTGCACCGTCGATGTTGAGAGAGCCGTCGAAGTACATCTTCCAATATTCATCGGGGCCCTGAGAGGCAGGCGTGCTTAAGTCTGTCCACTCGACGATGAAATCGACGAGTGCCTGAGACTTGATTGTAGTACGGCTTGCAAACTCCAAGGAGAAGGGGCATAGCTCCATTGCCCATTTGATGATGCACCCATTCGTATCCTTGTTGCTAATGATGTCTCGCAGAGGGTACTCAGTCATGACCATCACACGATATCCGTCGAAGTAATGTTTCAACTTTCGGGGTGTTATCAGTATGGCGTAGATCAATTTCTGAATCTGTGGGTACCTGGTCTTAGATTCATTGAGTACCTCACTGATGAAATAAATTGGTCGCTGTACCTTGTAGATGTGGCCGAGCTCGTCACGCTCGACCACCATGGCAGTGGAGACCACTCGATTAGTCGCCGCAATGTAAAGCAAGAGTGTTTCGTCTTCTCTGGGAGCAGTGAGGACCGGAGGTGACGTAAGGTATTGTTTCAGCTATGTGAAGGCAGCGTCTGCTTCCTCTGACCACTCAAACTTCTCAGATGCTTTGAGCAGTTTAAAGAACGGTAATCCCTTTTTGCCTAATCTTGATATGAAATGGCTGAGAGCGGCCATGCATCCGGTAAGCTTCTAAACATCCTTCACCTTTTTGGGCGGCTTCATGTCCAAGACAGCTTTGACTTTCTCTGAGTTAGGGCGTATCCGTCGTGACTGACGACGTTGCCAAGTAGTATGTCAGAAGGAACACCAAAAATACACTTCATGTCCAGGTTGTCAACAAGGGTATGTGCTTCCTTGGTTTTGGCAACTACATCATCAACATAAGCCTCAACAAGGTCGTCTTTTATCTCATCTTTGAGGCAGGCCTGTATAGCGCATTGGTAGGTAGCCCTGGCGTTCTTGAGCCTGAACGACATGGTCATGTAGCAGTCGGCGCCGAAAGGCGTGATAAAAGATGTCTTGATCTGGTCGTCCTTTTTGAGAGCGATCTGGTGATAACCAGAGTAGCAATCGAGAAAGGAAAGCAGCTCACAACCGGCGGTTGAATCTACGACCTCGTCTATGCGAGGTAAGCCGAAGAGGTCCTTAGGGCAGTGTTTGTTGAGATAAGTGTAATCAACGCACATTCTCCATTCATTATTCTTTTTGCGTACAAGAACCGGGTTGGCTAACCACTCTGGATGATACACTTCTTTGATAAATCCGGCTGCCAAGAGCCATGTAACTTCTACCCTAATCGCCTCCTTCTTATCGCGAGCGAACCATCGTAGCTTCTGCTTGATAGGTTTGGCCTTGCCGTTGACATTCAAGGAGTGCTCGATCAAGTTCCGATGTACACCGGGCATGTCAGCAGGTTTCCATGCGAACACATCCACGTTGCTCCTCAAGAACCTGACGAGCGCGTCTTCCTATTTGGGATCCAGGTTGGCCCCGATAAGGGCCGTTTTGCTAGGATCACCGTCGACCAGCTGGATCACCTTATGCTCCTTGGACTTGGTGTTCTTGCGTGGAGCCTCGAGCTCTGGGATCTCCAGGTGGTCGGCCGAGGTCTTCTTGGCGTCGAGCATGGTCTCGACCATGCAAATAGAGAGGTCGTGAGCCTCTACTATTTTGAAGCTATCATCCTCGCAGGTATAAGTTGCGTATACGTTGCCCCTGAGGGTTAGAACTCCTTTCTTGGTAGGCATCTTCAGCACCAGATACCTGTAATGAGGTATGGCCATGAACTTGGTGAGCGATGGTCGACCCAGGATAGCATGGTAGGTGCCGTCGAAGTCAGCGACCACGAAGTTCACGTAGTCGGTGCGGAAGTGGTCTGGGGTCCCAAATTGCACAGGTAGCGTGATCTGCCCGAGAGGTGTAGAGCTCTGTCCGGGGAGAACACCCTAGAACTATGCCTTGTATGGCTTGAGATCCGCCTGGGTTATCTTCGATGCTGGCAGACTGTTCTTGAACAGTATATCGATGGAGCTGCCGCCATCAATCAGCACCCTATCGAACTGAACCTTGTTGATACAAGGATCGAGGACCAGAGGAAAACATCCTGGCTCAGGTATTGCGGCCCATTGGTCCTTTCTGCTGAAGGAGATCTCACGGTGAGACCAAGTAGGGAGCCGCGGATCGGTGATGAGGTTGTCGGTGTTGGCCACGTTCAAGCAAGCGTGGGCGAGCAGCTTGCGTTCTCGTTTGGTCTCGATGGACACTTTGCCTCTAATGATGGTGTGCACGCGATCGGTTGGCTTGACATACTTGTGACGGGGATCTACGTCTTCATCGTCGTTGTCCTCGTTGTGCTGTTCCCCTGTGTCGTTAGGCTTGTCGGACGTATCCGGAGCCTGTTGACGCGTGTAGATAGACTTGAGAACGCGGCAGTTCTCCATGGTATGGTTTGACTTGGGATGGAGCTGGCAGGGCCCCTTCAATGCTTTGGCGTAGTCTTCTTCGTAGTTACGGCGTCCGCCACCTTTTTTGATGGTGTTGACCTCGCCGTTGTCTTCCCGAGCACGCTTGCCCCTGTAATCGTCATGGCGGTTACGCCGCTGATTACGTTGGTCGCGGTGGTCGCGGGAGTCGTTGCGCTGGTTGCGGCGGTCAAAATTGTCGTTCTGACCATGGTTGCCGCAGTAGTCGTCGCGGTGTGGGGGGTGGTCGGAGCGTGGAACCCTAGTTGCTTCTTCGATAATTATCTTTTTAGCATCGTCGGCGTCCACATATTTCTTAGCGGTGGCCAGGAGCGTTGTGACCGATTTAGGTCTCTTGCGGAGGAGCTTATCCCTTAGAGCATCGTGGAAGCGGAGGCCAGTGATGAAAGCCTCGATTGCCTCACTGTCAGAGATTGACAGGACCTTGATGCGCATCTCCGAGAAACGCCGGATGTACTCGCGTAGTGGCTCATCTTTCCGATCTCGAATCCATTGCAGTTCGTATTTATTTCCTGGTTGTTCGCAAGTTGCAATGAAGTTGTTGATGAAAGCCTGCTTGAGCTCCTGCCAAGAATCGAAGTAGTTTGCCGGCAAGCTGACCAGCCATTGGTGACCTGCATGACCAACAGCGACTAGGAAGTAGTTAGACATGACGTGCTCGTCAGCCATGGCTGATCTGCACGCGGTTTCGTAGAGCATGACCCATAATTCGGGGTTATCCTTGCCGTCATACTTCTGAAGTTTTTTGAGCTTGAAGTTCTTGGGCCATATGACTTGGCGAAGGTGCGGAGTAAACTGTTTCAAACCCGGCGGACCGTGGGCAGTATCATATTCCATACGGCGATAGCTTTCGTGGGATGCATGATCGTTGGCTCTCTGGTTGATGCAATCACGCAGATCACGTCCTCCGAGGTAATGGCGGAGATCGTTATTGCCATCATGGCGATCTCGGTTGCCATCCAGATTAGCCCTACGACCGTGGTTTTCACGGCGATTATTGCGGTTGTCTCAGCGGTTGTCGTCCCGAACGTCGCGGCGGTTGTCATCCCGACGGCGGTTGTCATCCCGACCACCATCATGGCCATCGTTTCCGCCTTGACGGTTGTCTGATGGGTCGTTGTTGCGCGAGCCACGTTGGTTGGGTGGCTGTGAGCGACTTGAATACTGGCGGCTGTGGCTTGACTCGACTGAGACGGATGGAGCCCGGGCTTGATTTATGATCTTTGCGGTCTGGGCCATAGCAGCCGTCAGGTAAGCTTGTATATCGTCACGAACTGTCTGGGTTTCTAGGGTATTGGGTAGCCATTGCATTGTCGCCATAGCAACGGCTACGTTGGCACTTGGAGTCCTAAAGACCTGTTTGTCCCCCACCCTATCGAAGGCATTGTTGAGGTTGCGTGGCTAGACCCTTATGCATCATGCCTCCTCTTCCGCCTCGGCTTCGATTTGTCGGCGATTAAACCGATCAATATTGCGTGCTTTGCGTGCCAGCCTTTCTTGCTCTGTCTCGCCGACTGCCGGTGGTTCGTCATTACTAACAACATTGATCAAGTCTTCCCGCCTTGGTGGGAAGGATGGGAATCGCGGGTATCCCGGGGCATAGTCTAGGATATCCAGATCGTATTTGACGCCTTCATCGTCGTGATTCTGGAGCTCGGTGCAAACAGAGGCATTAGATATGGTGCCGGACGAGGAGCTTGAGCCACCCTCTTGAACTGTGTGGACCGATCCTTCTTGACAATCCTCAATCCGGACCATGTTGACGTAGTTGCGTGCCTTTGGCCGAGGTCGGAGTACAGAACGCAGACCCAAGCAGCGTTGTATATTGTAAGTGTAGTTGGAGGCAGCGTTCCACAGGCCATAGGGCTGGGCCTAGTAGTTCCCCATCGAGGCTTCGTACTCGGAGAGCCAGAGACCCGTCGCAGAAGCTGGCCGGCGACGAGCAGAGCACCCTTCAGGAGTAGATATGACCACGAGATCTATACCAAGTCATGCAGGACAACTGGCCCGAGCTGGTCAGGTAGATCTATTGTGGGGAGCGGTTACCTGCTCATTAGGTTGACTTTGAATTGAACTTACCAGAGCTAGGGTTTCAGCGAGTTTGGTGCCGACCCGATCGATGGAGTCGAGCAGGTCGGTGTTGTCGATCTGCTTCCCTTTGTAGCGGGGAAGCGGACGACGGGTTGTCAGCATGGCTGAAGGCGATGCGGGCGTGGTTGGAGCCAGATCCACCATGGTCGAAGCCAGACCCACCGTGGTCGAAGCTAGATCCCCCATGGTTAGAGCCGTATCCACCATGGTCGGAGCCGTAGCCGATGCAGGTGAAGCAGCGGTCGACGCAGATTGAATCCATGCTTCCTTCGTGATCATGGCGATGAAGTCGTTGGAGCCGGTGGTCCAGGTGATTTGACCGACGGTGAACATGAGGCCATTCAGTGTAGCCATGGAGCCGGGGATGATGACCATCTTGTTCACTTGGAGAGCAGTACGCACACCCCATACCTAGCGCGCCACTGTCGAAGAAATATGCTCGGCAGTCTACCTAGGGGTATGCCCAAGGTAGTAGATTGTCGGCAGACAGATGCGCAAGCCACAAACAAGATGGTGACGTAAGACAGACACGAGGTTTTATCCAGGTTCGGCTGCCAAGAAGGCGTAATACCTACGTCCTGCGTCTGATTGTATTACTGTATGTCAATGAGAAATGTCTTTTAGAGGGGTCCCCTGCCCGCCTTATATAGTTGGGGGATAGGGTTACAGATCTGGAAACTAATCCTAGCCAGTTACAATTGCCATAGGTGGCTGGATAAGGATTCCTATTCTAACCGACCAGGATTTTGCTTGATCGTCAAATCTGTCTTGACTCCTTGCGCGGGACTCCGAACAGGTTGGCCGGGCCACACGTCGTCTTTTAGTGGACCAGACCCTCTGATCCAAGCCGGCCCAAGCCTAGCCATAAGGGTATAGGGGTTAATACCGCCACAGTGACCAACTTGCTTGCAACTAGTGCAAAACCGACCATTGTTCTTCACAAAACTAGTCTTGTGAGGAGCAAAGGCCGCCTTGCCTTTCTTAGGGGAATAGCCCAATCCCTCTTTGTAGAGAGAAGCTCTTTGGCTACCCAAGGCCATAAGCAAGCGGTCCTCACCACCATAAGCCTTAGCCAAGGTGTGAGTGAGCTTAGTGACCTCCTTCTTGAGGTTCTCATTCTCAACCACTAGTGAGGCATCACAAGTGAGACCATCGCTCCTAGAAGAGGTAGAAATGGAAGTGCTACAAGAAGGATTAGTAGTAGCAACAATGATAGGCATAGATAGTGATTCATCAATTATATCACAAGTTAAATCTACATTGCAAGTTTCAACATGCCTCTTTTTATTTTGCTCATCAAGTAAAGAGGAATGAGCCTTTTCAAGCTTTTTGTGAGCTTTGCCAAGCTTCTCATTGGCTTCCTCTAGCCTCTCATGAGATGCATTGAGCTCATCAAAGGCTTGCTTAAGGGCTTTTAGTTCCTTACGCAAGCTTTTGCATTCCCTTCTCTTGATATCAAAGTGTTCTCTAGCATCTTCTAGCATGTCAAATAATTCGTCCTTAGTAGGTTCATCATCATCACTATCACTATCATTTTTGTTTTCATGTTCATCATCATCAACATGTTCTTCATCACTTTCATCATCACAAGATTGTACCTTAGTGGCCTTAGCCATGAAGCATGATGAAGATTCGAAGAGAGAAGGCTTCTCATTGATGGCAATGCTTGCAAGAACCTTCTTCTTGGTGGTCTTGTGATCATCACTATCATCATCATCATCACTTGAGGAAGCATCACTATCCCAAGTGACTACATAGGAACCACCCTTCTTCTTCTTGAAGGCCATCTTGTCCTTCTTCTCTTTCTTTTCCTTCTTGTCCTTCTTCTTGTTCTTCTTGTTGTCATCATCATTGTCACTATTGTATGGGCATTGAGCAACAAGATGATCTTTGCTTCCACACTTGAAGCACCTTCTTGCCTCTTCTTTGTTCTTGGATGAAGACTTCTTTCTTCTAGCATGGTAGCCTTTCTTCACCATGAACTTGCCAAATCTCTTGACAAATAGAGCCCTCTTCTCATCATCATCATCATCCCAAGATTCATCTTCTTCACTTGAAGTTTCTTGCTTTGCTTTGCCCTTGGATGATGTGGCTTTGAATGCCATGCTTTTCTTCTTCTCATCCTTCTTCTCATCCTTCTTCTCCTTCTTTTCTTCCTTCTCATCATCATCTCTATAAGTATCATGGTCATTATATCTTCCAACACTTGGTTTGGTGTCATGGTGTCCAAACCACTCCTCACTAGAATAGTGACCAATGTACCAAATCTTGAGGGTAAGCATCTCAAGAACTTGTGGAAGAAGTCCTTGTCCTTCACCTCTTCTCCAAGTGCTTTGAGATCATTGATAAGCACTTGAAGCCTATGAAACATCTCCGGCACACTCTCATCCTCCATCTTGAAGCTTGCAAACTTTTCTTTGAGGATATATGCCTTTGCACCCTTCACGGCTTGAGTGCCCTCAAATGATTCTTCCAACTTCTTCCAAGCTTCATGTGCCATCTCAATATTCTTGATTTGCTCAAATGTTCTTTCATCAATTGCATCATGAATGGCACTTAGAGCAATGTCATTGTTTTGGAGAAGTACTTCTTCGGCCACGGTGGGATTCTCCGGATCACCAATCTCAATTTTGGTTTCTACCACCTTCCACACCTTTCTATTGATTGACTTGATATGTGTGGTCATTTTTTACTTCCAATAAGGATAATTTGTGCCATCAAATTGGGGTGGCTTCTTGGTGTTGTTGATTTGAGCCATTTTAACACCGAAGGTTGTTAAGCCTCAAATAACGGTGACCTCAGCTCTGATACCACTTGAAAGATCCTAATGGCTAGAGGGGGAGGGTGAATAGCCTAATAAAATTTTCTACAACAACACTTAACAAAAGGTAAGACAATTATGAGGCGAAGCAAGTGTTGCGCTAGCCTACTCAAAATGCAAGCCACCTACCACAATTCTAGTTTAGATAATGTTTATCTACACAATAGCAAAGACACTACCCTATGTTAGTGTGCTCTCAAAGACTAACTAAAGAGCCACACCAACCAAGCAAACAAGCTCTCACAACTAGTTACACTAAAGAGCTTGATAACTAGTTTGCGGTAAAATAAAGAGAGTGATCAAAAAGGTTATACCGTCGTGTAGAGGAAGGAACCAATCAATCACAAGGATGAATAACAATGAAGACTAATCACCTCGGGATCAATAATGAACACAATGATTTTTACCGAGGTTCACTTGCTTGCCGGCAAGCTAGTCCTCGTTGTGGTGATTCACTCACTTGGAGGTTCACGCGCTAATTGGCTTCACACGCCAAACCCTCAATAGGGTGCCGCATAACCAACACAAGATGAGGATCACACAAGCCACGAGCTATCCACTAGAGTACCTTTTGGCGCTCCGCTGGGGAAAGGTCAAGAACCCCTCACAATCACCATGATCGGAGCCGGAGACAATCACCACCTCCGCTCAACGATCCTCGCTGCTCCAAGCTGTCTAGGTGGCGGCAACCACCAAGAGTAACAAGTGAAATCCACAGTGAAACACGAACACCAAGTGCCTCTAGATGCAATCACTCAAGCAATGCACTTGGATTCACTACCAATCTCACTATGATGATGAATCAATGATGGAGATGAGTGGGAGGACTTTGGCTTGGCTCACAAGGTTGCTATGTCAATGAAAATGGCCAAAGATATGAGCCATAGCCGGCCATGGGGCTTAAATAGAAGCCCCCACGAAATAGAGCCGTTGTACCCCTTCACTGGGCACACTGCGCTCTGACCGGACGCTCCGATCAAACTGACCGAACCCTGGACTCAGCGTACGGTCCACTGATGGATGCCACGTGTCACTAGCTTCAAACGTTGTTCGTCAGATTTCAACAGCTATGAAGCTAACCGGACGCTCCGGCAAAACTGACTGGACACTGGAGCCTCAGCGTCCGGTTGAGTACAGTAAGGGTCAAAAGCTGGTTTTCCTTGACCGGACGCGTCCGGGCCACCTCGACCGAACACAGCCTAGCATCCGGTGGTAAACCCTAACCACTGTACCACCAGTCAACATGACCGGACGCAGGCAGTCAGCGTCCGGTGCTTTTGGATCCAGCGTCCGATCACTTGACCGACACTGGCATCTCCTCCATTCTCTTCACCCTTGCTCAAGTGTGCTAACCACCAAGTGTATCACCTTGTGCACATGTGTTAGCATATTTTCACAAACATTTTCAAGGGTGTTAGCACTCCACTAGATCCTAAATGCATATGCAAGTTAGAGCATCTAGTGGCACTTTGATAACCACATTCTGATACGAGTTTCACCCCTCTTAATAGTACGGCTATCAAACCTAAATGTGATCACACTCTCTAAGTGTCTTGATCACCAAAACAAAATAGCTCCTATGGATTATACCTTTGCCTTGAGCATTTTGTTTTTCTCTTTCTTCTTTTCAAGTTTAAGCCCTTGATCATCACCATGTCATCACCATTGTCATGTTATGATCTTCATTGGCTTCTCCACTTGAAGTGTGCTACCTATCTCATGATCACTTGATAAACTAGGTTAGCACTTAGGGTTTCATCAATTCACCAAAACCAAACTAGAGCTTTCACACGCTCTGACTTTGTTTCAGCGAGTGGTCATGTCCCATCCTGCCTCGATGGACGGTGCGGTGCGTCAGGGCACCGAGCCATGACTCTGCGAGGAGTATACAGGGAAATGACTATATGCCTATCACTGTAGATGATGTGAGTTCTTCCTTGGATTGTAGCGGTTGTTGTTTGCCTGTGTTAGTATCCACGCCCGAGGGCTGGCGGCGGCGGCTACAACACTGTGGGACAAAAGTCGGCGCCTACAACACTATTCGAGCACTATTAGGTCAGAAAGGGCTTAAAGTGCCCATCCTATCGTATCCTGACGGTACCTTCCTGCAGGCGTGCAGGGCATGGTCTTCGGTACTACGGTTGACTCGAATGTCCTATCGTACCCTATGCTTGTCATCATGAAGGAGCAGGGTGCAATCATCGGGCGAGGCGGAGCCCACCCTTGAACGTCGGGTGGGGTGGAACCAGCCCTCAGACGTCAGGCGAGGCGGAGCCGGCCGTCAGTCATCGGGCGGGGCGGAGCTTGTCCTCAGACATAGGGCGAGGCAGAGCCCACCCTCGGACATCGAGCGAGGCGGAGCTAGCCCTTAGCCGTCAGGTGAGGCAGAGCCCGTCCTCGGATGTCGGGCGAGGCAGAGCCAGCCCTAAGCTATCGGGAGAGGCAGAGTCTAGCCCTCAGGGATCGAGCGAGGTGGAGCCAGCCCTTAGCCATCAGGCGAGGCGGAGTCTAGCCCTCGGGGGTCGGGCGAGGCGGAACCAATCTTCCATCGTCTGGGCAAGAAGCATAGTAGCGTTCTTGTCTGACCGAAAGCATCAACGTTCGATGTTTATTAGTTCCACCTCATTGGGTACCCCGATATTAGGTCCCCGACAGTTAGTGCACTCCGACCCTTTCTATCATTAAGATCATAAAAGCTCAGGGTGTGGGTGAGCCAATTCTGATTACGTTGGTGAGCAAAGGCGCTGTAGCCGCAGGGGCATAGGTTTTCCGTAGTCCGACCAGTTATACTCAGAGCTTGTTCCCACAAACCTAGCTTCTAGGTCTTAATGCAAAAGAGGGTCAGGCACAGAGAATGTTTGCTAGGTGGATAGACTCTTAAACGAATGTTGACCCTTTCCATGGTTAAGGCCAAAAAGCCCAGGGTGCGGAAAAGAAACTCTGATTATGCTGGTGAGTAAAGGCACCATAGCCGCTGGGGCGTAGGTTTCTCGCAGTCCGACCAGTTATACTCAGAGCCTATTCCCACGACCCTAGCTCCTAGGTCTTAACGTGAGAAAGGGTCGGACGTAGAGACTGCCTACCAGATAGTTATGCTCTTATTAGCCCCCGTGTGAGGCTCGCCCCCCCGCCGTTGCTGGGGTCGGGTGTCACGAAAGATCGGGGAGTTTGATAACAAAACTGATAAGAGAAAGTGTGTGTTTATTAAGGGTCAAAATGATGTAGCTGCTCGATGTTCTAGGTGTTGGCAAAGACCTCGCCGTCGATGGTCTTGAGCTTGTAGGTGCCTGGTCGGAGCACCTCTACGACGACGTACGGTCCCTCCCATGGTGGGAAGAGCTTGTGGTGGTCCTTGCTGCTCTGGACGAGGCAGAGGACCAGGTCTCCGATGTTGAAGGCCCAACCCCGCACTCGTCGACTGTGGTACCGTCGTGACGCCTGCTGGTACTTGGCCGAGCGGAGCAGGGCAACGTCGCGCGCTTCATCCAGTTGGTCCATGGTGTCCTTGAGGGACGCCTCGGCTCCCTGTTTGTCGTACACCCTAACCCTTGGCGCTCCATAGTCAAGGTCAGTTAGGAGGACGGCCTCGAAACCATGGACCATGAAGAATGGCGTGTAGCCGGTGGCCCGGCTGCGGGTCATCCTCAGGCTCTAGAGCACCATGGGGAGCTCGGCAACCCACCATCCACCAAATGTGTTCAACTGGTTAAAGATCCTAGGCATAAGGCCCTGTAGGACCATGCCGTTTGCGCGCTCGACCTGCCCGTTCATGCGGGGGTGCGCCACGGCGGCCCAATTGACCCAGATGTGTTATTCATCACAGAATTGGAGGAACTTCATTTCGGTGAATTGCGTGTCGTTGTCCATGATGATGGAGTTCGGGACTCCAAAGCGATGGATGATGTCGAGGAAGAACAGCATGGCTTGCTCGGATTTGATCGCGGAGATCGGTCGAGCCTCTATCCACTTTGTAAACTTGTCTACGGTGACAAGCAAGTGGGTGTAGCCCCCGGTCACCCTTTTGAGAGGTCTGACCAGATCGAGCCCCTAGACCATGAATGGCCATGTGATGGGGATCATCTAGAGTGCTCGAGCTGGTAGGTGAGTTTGCCGAGAGTAGTACTGACACCCTTCGCAGGTGCGTACAACCCGCTCGACGTCGGCTACCGTGGTCGGCCAGTAGAAGCCTTGTCGAAACACATTTCTGACTAGGGTTCTAGGTGCGGCATGGTGGCCGTAGACCCCACCATGGATATCGCTCAACAAATGCTTCCCCTGTTCGATGGGGATACAACGCTATAGGATCTCGGTGTGGCTTCGCTTGTAGAGTTCGCCCTTAACAAGGACGAAGGATTTGGCGTGATGCGTGAGCCGTCGAGCCTCCGTCTTGTCCGTTGGCAACACCTCACGGAGGAGGTAGGTAGATCGTCCTCTAGTCAACCAAAGGGTCAGGCTCTATCGCTGGGTCTTCTTTGAGCTCCACGACTTTGGGGTCGGATGGAGCCGACGGTTAGTCAGCCCCTGAGCCCAGGGTGGGCGGACCATCACCGGCTTGTTTGGACCCCTCATAGCGAATCGAGGGTCTGTGCTGATTGCTGGCAAAGATGCCTGTTGGCATAGGCTCTCAGTCGGACGCTGCCTTCGCCAGTGCATTGGCTGCCTCATTGAGACACCTCGGAATGTGGTTGAGCTTGAGGCTGTCAAACTTGTCCTCCAGCTGGTAGACTTCTCGGTAGTATGCATCCATCTTGGCATCGTGGCAGCTCGACTCCTTCATGACTTGGCCGACGACCAGCTGGGAGTCGCCTCGGACGTCGAGACATCGGATACCCAACTCAGTGGCGATACGTAGGCCATTGATGAACACCTCATATTCAGCCACATTGTTGGAGGAGGGGAAATGGAGGCGAACCATGTACCTCATGTGTACCTCGAGGGGTGAAACGAAGACTAGCCCTGCGTCGGCTCCTTTTTTCATCAGTGATCCATCGAAGTACATTGTCCAGTACTCCTGGTCGACGATCGCTGGTGGCATTTGGACCTCGGTCCATTCTATGATGAATTCAGCCAACACCTGGGACTTGATGGCCGTCCAGGAGGCATACATAATGCCCTGACCCATCAGCTCGAGTGCCCACTTCACAATTCTTCCCGTGGCATCCTGGTTTTGGATGGCCTCACCGAGGGGGAAGGATGTCACGACTATCATCGGATGTGACTCGAAGTCGTGGCATAGCTTCCTCTTGGTGATGAGGACGGTGTACAAGAGCTTCTGGATTTGGGGGTAGTGGGTTTTAGAATCAGATAGGACCTCGCTAATGAAGTACAGGAGGCGCTGTACTTTGAGGGCGTGCCCTTCTTCTTCTCGCTCCACTACTAGGGTGGCGCTGACCACTTGCGTGGTGGCCACAATGTAGAGCTGAAGGGATTCTCCATCGATCGAAGGAACCAGGATCGGGGCCTTTGTCAGAAGCTGCTTGACCATATCAAGTGCTTCCTGGGCCTCGGACATCCATTCGAAGTGGTCGGCCTTCTTCAGAAGTCGATAAAGGGGGAGACCTCGTTCGCTGAGGCGCGAGATGAAGTGGCAAAGTGTGGCGAGGCACCCTGTAACTCACTATATCCCCTTCATGTTCTGAATTAGGCCTATCCTTGTGATGCTTGAGATCTTCTCTGGGTTAGCTTTGATGCCCCGCTCGAAGACGATGAAACCAAGCAGCATACCCCTCGGGACCTCAAAAACGCACTTCTCGGGATTGAGCTTGATGCTATTTGCTCAGAGTTTTGCGAAGGTCTGCTCAAGGTCAGCTATGAGCTGGTCAGCCCATTTGGACTTCACCATGATGTCGTCCACGTAGGCCTCAACGGTCTGCCCGATGAGGTCACCAAAACACTTGAGCATACAACACTTGTACATAGCCCCAGTGTTCTTCAGACCGAACGGCATTATGACATAGCAGAACGATCCAAAGGGGGTGATGAAAGATGTCGCGAGCTGGTCGAACTCTTTCGTCATGATTTGATGGTACCCGGAGTACGCATCAAGGAAGCAGAGGGTTTTAGACCCTGAGGTTGAGTCAACTATTTAGTCTATGCGCAACAAAGGAAATGAATCCTTTGGGCATGCTTTGTTGAGACCCGTGTAGTCAACACACATCCTCCATTTCCTACTCTTCTTTTATACAAGAATGGGATTAGCTAACCACTCAGGGTGGTACACTTCTTTGATGAATCTGGCCACCAAGAGCTTCACGATCTCCTCATCGATGGTCCTATGTTTCCTTTCGTCGAAGCGACGTAGGCGTTGCTTCACTGGCTTAGAGCCTGGGCGGATCTTTAAGGCTTGCTCGGCGACTTCTCTCAAAATGCCTAGCATGTCCGAGGGTTTCCATGCAAAGATGTCTCTGTTGCCGTAGAGGAAGTCGACGAGCGCACTTTCCTATTTGGAGGAAAGCGTGGTGCCAATGCACACCACTTTGCCCTTGGTGCTGCCAAGGTCTATGAGGACCTCCTTGGAGCCCTGTACTAGCTTGAAAGACCCAGCCGACCGCTTGGGGTCGGGTGCTTCTTCGGCGACCTCCTTCCTGATGGCCGTGAGCTCTCCGAAGGCGACGATTGCCGCGGCGTGATCGTAGCACTCGACCTTGCACTCGTAGGCGCACTGAAAAGAGGTGCCGATGGTGAGTGCTTGGGCCCAACATCTTTAGTTTTAGGTAGGTGTAGTTGGGGACGGCCATGAACTTCACGTAGCATGGTCGTCCTAGGATGGTGTGGTAGGTTTTGTGGAACCCAACCACTTCAAAGGTGAGGGTCTCCGTCCTATAGTTGGATGGGCCCCCAAAGGTGACGGGCAGATCGATCTACCCAAGCAGCACGGCCTGCTTTCCAGGCACGATGCCATGGAAAGGTGCTTCGGTCGGTCGGGTGCACGCTCGGTCGATGCCCATAGCATCGAGCGTCTCAACATACATGATGTTGAGGCTGCTGCCTTCATCCATCAGTACCTTGGTGAGCCGCTTTGTGCCGACAATCAGGTATCTCCTAGGTTGCGGGATGTTCTCCGGGTGGTTGGTCCGATTGAAGGTTATGGCGGACTCCGACCATCGGAGGAAGGCAGGCATGGCCGGCTCGGTCGTATAGACCTCACGGGGCACGACCTTCTGACGACGCTTGGAGTCAAAAGCTGTCGGCCCTCTGAAGATCATGAGGCTACCATCCGGCATCGGAAAGCCACCGTCCTTCCCCTCGACGTCGTCCTTGGTCGGATTGGGGTCCTTCCCGTGCTCCCTTTTGTTGGAGCCTCTAGACAAGAACCACTTCATGAGGTCGCAGTCCTTGTACATATGCTTGATGGGGAAGGCATAGTCCCTTGAGTAGCTTCTTGAAGTGGTTCGGAGTGCCCTCCATGGGCTTTCGACCACCCCTTCGGTCGGCGGCGGCCACGAGCGAGCCCTCGTGCCACTGCTTGTTCTTCTTCCTGATGGGGCAATTAGAGGCACCTTCGTTGGCGTTCTCATCCCATTTTGCCTTGCCCTTGAGGCGGTTGAATATCGCTCCAACCACCTCTTCGCCCGAGGCGTCGCTAGTGGCGATGTCGAGGAGCTCTTTGGTGGTTCATGGGCCCTTACGTCCTAGCTTGTGAACCAGGGACTCATAGATTGTTCTAGACAGGAAAGTCCTATAACATCGGCATCGGCGACGTTAAGAAGCTCATTGCACTGCTGGGAGAAGCACCGGATGTACCCATGGAGGGTTTCTCCGACCTTCTATCGGCAATTCTTGAGATCCCATGGGTTCCCAGGGTGCTTGTACGTGCCCTGGAAGTTCTCCATGAAGATCTCTTTTAGGTTCGCCCAACTTTGGATTCTATTGGGCGGAAGGTGTTCCAACCATGTTTGTGCCAGAATCAGCTAGGAACAATGGAAGGTTGCGGATAATGAAATCGTCATTATCCGCTCCACTGGCTTAGCAGGCAAGCCGATAATCCTTGAGCCACAGTCCGAGGTTTGTTTCCCCAGAATATTTTGGGATGTTGGTTGGTGGTTGGTACCTTGGCGGGAAGGTAGTGTTGAGGATGTGTCGGTCGAAGGCCTGAGGCCCCGGTAGGCCAGGGCTCAGGCTTCAGTCCTCACCGCTGTCGTAGCGTCTGCCATGACAAGGGTGATAGTCGGGGCTAGCTCCCTCTCTTGGGTCATCGTAGGTACTCCTGCGGGCGTCGAGGGTGTCGCGTGCATCACGGTTGAGGATGAGACGCTGATGCACCGGGACCGCGGTGCGCTGCCTGCCGCCTTGTGGCGCCTGGTTTAGACTTGATGCATCCTTGCTAGGGCACTCTGAGGGCGTGCGCTGGCTGGCATCAAGCTCGCGTCACTAAGACATCTAGCTCTCGGCCTACTGTGCCGCCGCACGCTCGAGCAGCGTGCGAATCTCACGGTGGGCCCGATGATCTTCGGGAGTCGTGGGCCCTAGAAGCCCACAGAGCAAAGCTGCTGCCGCAGCAATGTTTTGGCTTGCCCAGGTGAAGTGTGGGAGGGCTTTATCATCCACGACGATCCTCTGGTTCACGTCGTGGGCCATGGCGCGTGCACGCCTACCGTCTCTGTGGCGCTCGATCTCTCGATCAAGCTCCGTGCGTTCCTGCTCGAGCTAGAGTCACGCTTCCTCGAGCTCTTGGTGTCGGGCCTTTAGCTGCTCCACCCACATGCGAGGTGGGGCCGCTGACTCCTCCTCGACCTCATCATCGAGGTCGTTCATCGGGGTAGCCTCCTCTTTGTGGATGCTTTCGACGTGTCCCTCGGGGGTACCTACCATAAAACATTCATGAGAGAGGTGATGACTCCCCCTACTAGAGTCAAAGCCAAAGGGTGACTCCGATGCTCCCACGAGGAGGTCGTGGAAAGACTCCGTGACATATTCGGTCATCCCCACAAACTCGTCGTTCACAGGGGATGAAGGGGCACGTTGCGCCATAGGGTGGCTGTCGGTCTCCGCAGCGTTGCGGAGATCGAACAGGAGCGCTGTCGGGGCGCTCCGGATGAGGTATGCCAGAGAAAGTGGCTCCCCTCTGGCAAGCTACGCCATGATGTTGGCGAACGAGAAGGTGAGGTAGAGCAGGTCCTCCTGGGACGGCAGGGGTCCTAGGAAGGCGCCGAGCTAGTGCTCTAGCCTCCCATAGTCGAAGTCAAGAAGCTGGTTGCTTTTGGAGGCGTGAGCCTCTGGTGCGTGCAGCCACAGCACCTCAAGTGCCTCGGTGATTGCGTCGAGGCTGATGGAGTGGAGAGGTTGGACGGCGGCGGGAGCCATCGCCAACTCTCCTTCCGCCGTGACAATGAAGTCTAGGTCCCCAAAATGCATGTGCGCGCCCGGGACCCAGCTGAGGTTGTGGCTAGCCATCCGAGGACTAGTGTTGATGTCGAGACGCGCAAAGACCCCTACCTGGCGCGCCAACTATCGGTGTTTCGAGTAAACTCCAACGAATAAATTTGTATTATTGTGCGGCTGGCCCGAATGGTGTGCTAAGAAGACACAAGGTTTATACTGGTCCGGGAAGAATGTCCCTACGTCCACTTCATGGCTGCTGCTCATGTTACTAGCACAGAAAGTTTATAGTAGGGGTTACAAACAGTCGAGAGAGGGACATGTCCTAAGTCTCTGGTGGTGTGTTGTGATGAGTTTCGATCGGTTCGGGTGAGTTCAGATGTGTTTGGATCGAGTGTCCGTTGTCTAACCTGATCGCTTGTTCAATGCCCCTTAATGGGACACCCTGCTTTCCCTTTTATAGGCCAAGGGAAAGCATGGGTTACAATGGGAGAAAAGAAGAGAACGAGAGGCAGGGGAAATCCTTCATGGTCAGTCGGGCCTTTCTTTTCCTCTGTGCGGGTCTCGCTGACACGGTAGGTGGTGAACAGGGACAGTCCCATGCTGGGCGCCTGTCTGCTAACAATGCCATGCCCTGGCATTGTCAGCGGGCCATCATGTCCCACTCCTCACCTGGCGGGCAGCGTAGCGCACCAGCGTGCTGATCAGCGGCCGTACAGGGAGTAGGCAGCATAGTGACCACGCGTCCGTCACTGTGGGCGATATGAGTTCCCTGGAATGACATGTCAGTGGGGACGAGTCATGTTGAGACGTGACCACTCCCTGCACGATGCCAGAAGTTTGACCTTGGGTCCTACCTTCTGGCCCGTAGTGGTTGGCAGCGGCGTGAGCTTCCGTTAGGAGCCAGTGATCGAGGGATCGGGCGAGACGAAGCCCGCCCTCAGGCGTCGGGCGAGGCAGACCCCATCCCCAGGGGTCGGGCGAGGCGGATTGCATGACCTCGGGGTTGGGCGAGGCAGAGCCAGCCCTCAGACGTCGGGCGAGGCAGAGCCCGTGGCCTCGGTGGTCGGCAAGAGCTAGATCCAACCCTCGGGGGTCGGACGAGGCGGAGCCAGCGGCCTCGGTGGTCGGCAAGAGCTGGAGCCAACCCTCAGCGGTCAGGTGAGGCGAAGCCCGCGGCCTTAGTGGTCGGCAAGAGCTGGAGCCAACCCTCGGGGGTCGGACAAGGCGGAGCCCGCGGCCTCGGTATCAGGGCAAGGCGGAACCACCCTCAGGGGTTGGACGAGGCGGAGCCCGCGGCCTCGGTGGTCGGCAAGAGCTGTAGTCATGCTCTTGACCGCTCGGATGAATCAACGTTGATGGTTATTAGCTTCTTCTCTTTGGGTACCCTAGTATTGGTCCCCGACACTATTATAATTTACACCAAAATACTCTTAACTACAATTCCAGCATTAGTAGATTGGATAAGGGCTCTAGTTTTTATTAGCAGCTCCTGAACTCTTATTCAATCTAGGAATATAGAGTGTATTAACATTGTTATACTATGTCTTTTTCATCAAAAGTGTAATGACTGTTTCCATTAACTCAAAAGGTAGCTCTTCAATTTGCGAAATTGTCTTCATAAAAGCTTCCTGAAATAAGAAGAGAAAAAACAAAGACGGCCACAAATAGATTCTTAGGTTATAAATATTTTGAAAGATATTCTTCGTTTATAAATATAAGATAAGATGAATTGTAGTAGCCTTTGCTACCACTGTATTCTTAATCATACTCTTCTATAGTATAATGTCTACACATGTTAAAGACAATAACATTGTGTGCTGAAATTTTTGATTATATCTAAGAACACGCCTAATTTAGGCCGGCCGTAAATTAGGCAAGCCGCATGCCGCCTTCCTCCTCGCGCCCCACCCCCGCCGCCTTCCTCCTCGTCGCTGACAGCCTATGGCCGCCGACGCCGGATCTGCATGAAGCCGCATTGTCCATGGCCACCGACGCTGGATCCACCCGAAGCTCCATCGATCTACCCACCACCCGTGGCGACCTCCTCTTCTAAGCCGCCCGCCGCCGCCATGGACATGGGCACCCCCGCCCCACCCTGGCCTGGCCGCCTCCACCGCCGCCAGAACCCTAAACCCGCCCTCCCGCCGTCCTCACCGCCTGGTCGGCCTGCCTCCCCCGAGCCTCTTCGCTTCTAAACCCGCCGGAGTTTTGGGGGGGGGGGGGGGGGGGAGAGAGAGAGAGAGAGAGAGAGAGAGAGGATGGCACACCACGTGCTGGAGTTAGGGAAGAAGGGGGCGGTGGTGCGGCCGTCGAGGAGGCTACTACGGCCGCCGGGACCGCCTGTGCGGCAGCCAGAGTTCCGCTGTGGGTCTCACCTTTGAACGTCGGTGGTGAAGAAGAGAGGAAGAGAGAGAGAGAGAGGTGTGGTACGCTGAGAAAACGGCTGCACGGTATGAAGTCTTTACATATATGACAACAACACACTAACCTCGTGATCACGCAACTTGCAGTGAGTGATGAATGGATAAGCATTAGCGTTTATTTAGCTTTATCCGGCGGGGTGCCTGCTGCCACTATCACGGCCACAGCCACAGCCACGCCTGAAAATGACACAATGGCCCCTCCATCTTTTGGCACGTCAACGTTCAAGTATTATTGTCCACCAGCTGCTTGTGCAATGCCCAAGTATTGGGACGTGTATGGTAGTGCAATAACCAAAAATTGTATCCAGAAATTCTGCCTGAATAAGATTTCGTTTCATACCAGTATTAATTTACCAGATATAAGTTAATAAGCAAAGCATAATTCTAAAATGACTTTCCAGCATCCTATTATGCCTTGATTCAGATCGATTCAGTGAGACCCATAGAATGAAACCAACAATAGTACTTGCATCACTGCTCGTTATTCAGGCAAGGAAGACGCCAGACTACTGTGTTCCATCTGACGGTACATGAGCCAGCAAGCTGAACGGCAACGAGAGAAACAAAACTGATGAAGCATGGAAGAAGCTGAAAGGGGCAGGCAGTCCATTTGCCATTGAAAAAAAAGGGTGAAAAAACAGCAAGTAAAATAAAAAAAGGAGCACAAGGCATATTGATTGCTGTCCGGATTTCACAGAGGCAATCGACCAGCGGAAATAAGTACTCAGAGTAATGTTTATCTGAGTTTTACTATGTCAAGACCTAAATACTTTTGAGTCTGAGACTATACTACAACAATTGCTCATCTCCCTCCTTTTTTTTTTTGACTCCATCGACGCGTTGAGTCTGGCCATGTCGACAAAGCATCTGTACTCTATATTTCTCAAACAAGGCTTAAACAAATCTTACTCGGCTACTCCCTCTTCCCCCTTGCGAGTGCTCTTGGTAGCCCAGCTGCTGCCATCGGTGGGGACTGCAAAAGCCATCATCGACCTTGTCAGCTTCCTTCTACTCACAACAATTTAAATTGCAATGGATGAATCATGTATGCAATGTAACCATAAGCTGATATGCAGTTACTCCCTCAAACCTTGACTGTGTATGCATAACGGCTTCAACAATGAACATGATAAGCCGCAACCAAAGGAAAGGAAAAGAAAAAAATATACCTTCTGGTGAAGCCTCATTATTGTAGAAACCAATATCTTATCTCCGACTATTTGCCTCATCCGTATCACCAAGTCGCTCCTGCTCATCCTTTTCCTCTGTTTCAAAATTAAGAAGCGCACCATGGTTAGCATGCCACAAGCATATTGCTGAACGCAGCCGGAAACCTCAAAAGAGAGGAAAAAGGACAATTACAACCTTAAATTCTTCATAGTATCTGATGACCAAGTCCATGTCTGAACGAGGCACTTTTGTGGAAATGGCAGCAAAAAGCATTGAAAAGGGCATCCATGGTGAGGAGGGAGCCCTTGGAGCATGCCCCAGCTTAGGTGCTTCTTGTTCAACACCAGAAGGTGCCAAGGTTTGGAACCTATCTTCCTGATCAAACCAAACAAGGAACAGAATGACAAAGATGGAAGTAACAAGGAAATTGCCAAATCAAAACTATGCTTCAGCTAAGCTCAGCAGTTAGAATTTACATGGTTAGCTATTCAGCTATGTAGCAGCTTTCTTGAAAACGTAACTCATCACATCAGTTTCTAATTTCACTCAACACAATAATTCAGGAGAGTTGGATTAAATAAAAGAGGATCCATCATTCCAATAGTTCTCATCAACCTAAGAATACGACTATGACCAAGAAGCACAGAACAAACTACATGTTTTGTCAACATAGTGAGTGTATAACATCCCCACTTTTCCAGAACTCCATGAGTAATAGTACTGACAGCATTCCATTTCCTACGAGGAAATTATGCCCTTCCATGCATCTAAATTTCTTACTTACATTAAAACTAGAGAATTATGCCATTTATTCACACTATATGTAGAGCACTATTATAACAACCAATTTAACAAGTACACAAGGTAACTACAGGATTGGGATTGCCAATAAGGAGCATTTAAATTTCGAAGACTTAGATAAATGATATCTGCCATAAGGTTAACCATTGACAACCTATTTATATGTTGGTTCAAGATTTGGCAATAAAATAAAGCAAATGATAAAGGAGATGTGATCACACATCATTTTACACCATAGTATCATGTTATAAATTACTCCATTCAGGTAATATGTGCTATGAGATGTGCAGCATGCTAACACATATTAGGCATACATGTGCTGCTCCATATAAAGGATGCTGAACTTGAGCTATAAACATCCACACAAGCTGAACCCCAAGAAGCATACCTTGGTTAGATTGTCTGGGGAACCAGTACTTACGATCTCAGATATGTTGGGCACGCTATCCTTCGAGATCAAACATTCTGCAATAGTACCAAATAAATTGTCTCTGGCCAAATAACAATACAGAAGGAAAATGGTGGTGGTGGTGGTGTGTGTGTGTGTGTGTGTGTGTGTGTGGGGGGGGGGGGGGGGGGGGGGGGGGGGGGGGATCCAGGTTAGTACCAGTTGGTCACGGGAGGGTACTTTGACAATAACAGCATATTCAGCATATATGTGTGTATGCACATTAGCATCCCATATGATGTAATTCTGTGGATTTTGAAGATCATCCACGCCATTATCAAAACTTTCATTGGATGGCTGGAATTGCTTTGATCCAGGCAAAACAACCTCAACATTACCCATTATTACACGGCACAGCATCATTCTGATGATGCCATCTTCTTGAAAATCAATATATCTGGCACTGTAAATAAACTTCAAGTAAGACTACAAGATGCATTGGTCACTCGAAGTAAGAGAAAAAGGACACCAGTAGCAAAGGTAAAGTTCTAAACTAGTAGTTGCAATGAAGAAAAATAGGAAAGGAAGAACTGAAGACCTAAAGACAACACATGAGGTGAGTATAACATAGGAGAAGGAGCACACATAGAAAAAAAATTCCTGAAACAGAAAAGATGTTTACCATGAATTTGAACAGTTTGCAGGAGCAAGACAAGTCCCAACACCAGACATGGACCCCTTCTGAGGCTTTGCAGTTTCCAGAGCACCTCGCATCATCATCTGCTCCATGGTATATCTTGAGCAAGGAAGCCAAGCATAACGCACATTTGCATTCCCCCGACGACTCCTGGTCTCTTCGACCTCCTTCTGGAAGAGACCACAACGAACTTGCCATCGCTGATCTAGCAGTGGTGTTCTATAGATACCAATAATATCTTTCTCGCTAAAAGGCTGACCTAATCCTTTGAGCAACAAATTCTGCACAGCTGAATCAACACGTGGACCATTGTTTGGCTTGCCAGTAGCTTGTATGGTTCCACTAAAATATTCATTCAAATGGAATGAAGGACCTGAATTATTTTCACCAACAGCTTCATGCAGCCTGTTATGTGCTTTCAGGTTGTCCTCTGCAATATTATTGATCCTCTTACTATGAGAAACTACTTCACCAACAGATACCGAACTTGAGCTTTCAGCTACACTTGACATTCCATCACACTCATCAGCTTCACCTTCCTCATGCTGAGATGGTTTAGATGTGTACAGTCCAGCAGATAAATCTGGAAAGAAGTGTTTGCCATGATCATCAACCCATGCTAGTGGTTTGTCTATGGTCATCTCATAATCTATGCAAATCATGTGAACGAAGTCCAACAGGATGTGCTTGTTCTGGAACACAGCAGTAGTAATTGGCCTCTTCAACTGGAAGTCCTGTTGTGCTAGATTGACAACATCCTCTGGAAAATCACTCCAGTCACCATGTTGGTAGAAAAGCACACGCACAGGCAGCCCACTTGTCTTAAAGTTCCAATATGACTCCAATATAGCTCCACTCCCACAGGAAATTAATTTAGACTTCTTACATTTAGCTCTGTCATCAAATGTCACAGGGTGTTTCCTTGGATCATGCTGAGAGAACACCATCGCATCATTGCCTTCAGGGTGCTCCATAGCAGTCTCATGCTTTCGCTTGCGAACAGTAGCTTTCAGAATATGTTCACCCAATGCCAGAACGTTCCTCTGTTCCATTTCTTTTATAGAGACTCAACCCAAACCAGGTAACTTTCTTTACAGATTTATACACTACTAAGTCAAGCAGTTAGCTTAATCTAGCTAATGATACCTAGATTCTGTTAGCATAAAGTTAATTCCAAAACGAGCCACGCTATCCAAAACGGTAAGTGAAATGGACCTGAGACCAAAAAGGAAAAAAGAAGGGGGAAATAAAAATGAATGAAATAAATACACGAAGAAAACAAGAGGAGAGAATGAAAGTGTTGTGCGTAAACATTTATTTACAATTATAGTTACAGGGCAGAAAATGCATGAGTTATTAACTTTGGAACTTTCCTTGTTGACATATTGCTATTTCTTCCTAAAGTAAGTAAAGACCTTTTTCCCCAGTGCCCATATTATTTGATGTTGAAAAGTTATCGATGCTTAATTGAGTCCAGGGAGTTTTCTTGTTTGCAAACTGAATACGACTAGTAAAACAACTCTGCCAGAGTGATTCTTTACCCCAGCGCAGAGTAGAATTGTGTGTGCTTCTGCTTCACACCATATCTCTGGATACTGCTGCTCCTGGTAGAGCTGATGGCTGATGCAGCCACACAAGGAGGCAGCAGAAGATAATAACAGAGAGAAACCAACGCCAACCCTGCTGCAGCAACAGACATTACCAGCATGTCTGTGTTGTAAAAAAAGACCCTTCATATCATTGGCTCTTATCTGTGGCCGTTTGCCTACAGAAATGATAGCCACAGCGTCACCCCCGTAACAGTTTGATGGGTGTAAAAGCACCTCGTCATGTTGATGCAAGAACCTCAAATATAGATAGATGATGACGACCCTTGAGGCCCTGATGTGCAAAGCTTGTTATGCTCATTAGGCCAGAACTGTAACATTCAACAATAAACTTTTGAAACACTTTTCTAGAACTTGTACTGCACTAGTTTGCTAATTAACAGTTGCACTGCTGATGACCAGACTGTCCTAGTACTTACAGTAAATAGAAAAGATATACTTCGCTGAGTTACAGATCACTTGTCCGATTAAAAAAAAAAACAGTTTCAAATCAGTTGTGCACTTAACAAATATAGTATCGTGGGGCGCTGTCCAAAGACTGCATAATACTAGCGAGATCATGTATTAAGTCAGCACTGCTAGAGTCATGTCTAGTAGGACGATAAATGAACAAGCACACTAGAATCGTTCATAATTCATCATTTGGTGCAGGAATCGCTTCCCTATTGTTTTGCTTGTATATCAAAAGATATTGGTCTAGAATGTTGTTCATCCTACCATGAGTCAGCAAACGCATGATGACAGGTAAAGATAGCGTATTAGCAGCACAAACTGTGGGTGTGGGAACAACTAGCAACTAGTATACAATAACACAACAGAAACGCCGCCAGGGCGACACTAACTAACTAATACATCTAATAAGCACTAAAAGATCGCCTCTATGGCACAGAAAAGCTTAATCAATTCAATCGATCCGAATTAGCATACTACATAACAGGAGCAACAACAGATGGAAGCTAAATCGTAGCAACAGGAAACCAAATTAAGGGGAAAGGGAAGGGGAAGGAGGTAAGCAGTACCAGTGGTAGGTCATCGGACCCCGCACTCGGAAGATCGGATAGAGATAGTCAGTCAACCTCAAGCAGCAGGTAGCGGCGGGATGGATTGGATTGCAACACAATTCTTCCTCTTCTTCTTGTTTACTCTTCCGGGTAAATTAAAGGGCGCAGGGCAGTAGTAGATGAGGGGAAGTGAAAGATAGGCAAGCAGATAACCGCGCCCTGCCTTTTGAAGCCGCCTGCCGCCGTCTTCCTCCTCCCCCTGCCCCGCGGCGTTCCTGTGGGTGGTGTGGGCAGTCGGCTCCTGCTTTCCCCTCTTCCTTCCTCCCCCTGGTTGGGTTGCGTTTCCGGTGGGCGAGGAGAGGGGAGAGCGAGCGAGGCAGCCCTGGGTGCGACTCCCGCGTACATGTAGCGACGGGCCGACATGGGGCAGGCGCCGCATCGGGCCGTCCATTGCGTCCTGTGGGCGGGATCGGACGGCCCTAGTGGGGTCTCCGGGTGCGCGAGGGCATTTTCTTATTTTTCCTTTGGTGGGGCCAGGGTCGGCCGGCCATCGGTTTGGGGTTTCTTGGAGAGGGGGGCGTCGCCCATTCAGGAGGAGTGTGATGGTGGCCCACATTTTTTTATAAATAAATAAAATATAAATATAATTATAGATTACAATGGTCTGGTCTTTATATTTACTCACCCAATTGAATACTCTACCACAACCTTTTTGATTGTACCAGTGGTTTACCTTGGATTACTCCTAGACGTACGTGTATGGTTTTATTTCTCTTTTCTCTTCTCTTACAAGAAAAGAAACGGGACAAATTGTTGGGTACTGTTTTTTTTGTTTTGTTGGGGTAGGATGTTTTTGTTGTGTAGATCAGCGGATGTGTCTATGCATTTTGATGTACGTATTAGCTATATATATATAGAGAGAGAGAACTACTATCCTATAGCTGGCTACAAAATAACTTATTTTGTAGCCACTTTGAGTTACGATAATTACTATGTTAATTTACTAGATTATAGTAACTTCTTACTAAGTGGTTTACTATAATATTATGGTAAATATCCACATGTGTTATAGTAACCCAGCTATCGTAAATATATATTGACATTATCATAAATTAATATATAAAATTATCGTAAATGGAAATGGCTACAGAATAACTTATTTTATAGCTAGCTAATATATATATATATATATGTGTGTGTGTATTGTAGTAACTGTTATGGCCTGAAGTTACAACGTGGAGGTATATCCAGGTTTGGATTTTTTTTTATTGTTGTTTTAGACAAAGGATTTTGTTGGAACTTTAAACTATTTATATCAGGGACAAAAATATCAAAATGTGTCGTCATGCTTTCTAGTTGGTTGACATAATACATGGCACTACTATGACAATAGTGAAAGCCAAATTTCAGGAGAAAAAGAATAGAATGACAATAAAAACTGACGTGAAAAATAATTTTTTGGAACCGAGACCTTTTGCCCTTTCCTTCTCCTTTTTTTTTTGGACTGACTACCCATCTTGTGGAAGATTGTTCAGTTTGTTTTCTTCCACTTTTTCAACAAATCATAAGTTGCCACGTCACATCTGTACAACAAAGCACAAAAATAAAAAAGCACCTGTACGTAATAAAAATCTAGAAGATTTTCAGGGTAGTTATCTTCCACTTCCGGAAAAAGTGACGTGGCAAAATCTCACCCAAATGACAACACAGATCTATGCAAACTTGACAGAGGCTGTGTTTAGTTAGGCAAAATTTAGGAATTTGGTTACTGTAGCGCTTTCGTTTTTATTTTGCAATTAGTATTCAATCATGGACTAATTAGACTCAAAACGTTCGTCTCGCGATTTCCAACCAAACTGTGCAATTAGTTTTTTTTCATCTACATTTAATGCTCCATGCACGTATCGCAAGATTCGATGTGATGGTTACTGTAGCACTTTTTGGAAAAACTTTTTGGAACTAAACAAGGCCAGAGAAGAAAGAAAAAAAAACAGCGCCGTAACAAAAACAAAAAACGCGGCACCCTAGATGGCCGCTGGCGGCGACGGACGTAGCAGACAAAGAAGGACGATGAGGACCAAAGCAAAAGCAAGACCAAATTTGAAATTAGCACTCAGATCTGAAGCAAAAGAACAAGATGCAACGCAGGTAAACAATCAAGCTAGTCCACCCAAGCACCTTCATCTGAAATTTGTTTTGTCTTTTTGCATAGATCTGCATCTAATTTTGGTACAAATTACTAATAGAACAACAACATTACAATTTTCAAAACACAAGCATCAAGATATGCAGGTTCAGTGCATCCAATTGGGTCACCAAGAACAGGGATCCAAACACAGGCATCAACATTACAAAAGCCAGGAGAAAATCATCAAAGCAAGGTAAAAAAAATCCTAGCTCAGCCATATATACAGATATGCAGATTCACTGAAACCTGGAACATAACCTGGTTTAAAAATCCCAGCTCGGCCACTTAGTTTAAAAATGTGGTTTCAGATAACCTTTGACCTGGTTATCTGGTAACTGAAGTTGACCTGCATGAAAACCATTTGCTTGATTCAGTTAGCCGTGGGGCTTTTACAGAAAATGAATCAAATACTGAAATGAAAGAAGGCAGTGCTCTAAACAACAAAGAGTGAAGGGTGCAATCCATCCAAAAAAGCAAATTGACCACAAGTGCCAAGTGCCAACTCTTAACTGATAAAGATTAATTCAATTCTAATACATTGATCAGTTTGTTAAAAAAAGGCACCAAGGACATCAAAATTCACCAGCGTTAAAAAACTTTAACTTGACGATCTGACCTAAATCTTGCAATTTCTCTCAGCGGTCCACCTATTCCGCAGCCCACATCCAAAACCTACAGAACCACACATCCAATAGCTTCTCGTAGTCTCACTACAATGCTGATATCATTCATCCTAAGGTCATGCAGAACAAAAAAAAACAGTTTCAGCACCATGGATCTGTTAATACTTAATAGGAGTGATGTGGCCTGCCAATACTTCACATTATTTTTAGAATAACATCTATCCTGAAGGCAAATCTAGTTGAGCACAATTGCAAGGCGGCAAACCTTTTAGCTGTAGCAGCTGCAATTTATATAAAAACCTACGGTACACAACTAGAATAAGGGGCATCAAATTTGTAAAAAAAACAAAAAGATCTCTTTGAAAGGTCCTATTACCATATCAGTGTAGTTGGACTTTCTTGCTTCCTGCTTCCCTCCATAATATCCATGATATTTCTCATACCTACGTAAAACAATTTTAAATAAAATCATACTACAATAAAAACAATTATTGAATGGATATTTCTTCAAAAGGGAATGAACATGATATGAACCAGGATGCTAGTTCTACTGGACTTGAACCAAAGAAACTTGGAGCAAAAACAAGGGAAAAAATTACCCCGCAGATTCTACTGGACTTGAACCAAAGACGGACAGATAACACACTTAAACTGAATACAGGCAAAAAAAAACAGAAACTGAACACACTCAAGGAAAAAAATACTATAACTGAATTTTACATATGCAAGCTGTATTGGCTTGCAGCTACTTTCTGGAAGACAGTCGGGCTGCAATTTCCTTTCTGAATTTTCTCTGCTTGCCATAGCACTGTGTAACAAGTGTTGGTCATCAGGTTTGCTTTGGAAAACTAGCAGTTCATAATAATTTTTACTAACTCCTCAATACTTAATTTATGATTCTGCTAAACTTGAACTGAACTTTAACTAAAAATAGGTTAAGATTTGTTTGATGGACAAACTGAACTCTGAAATTGAACTCAACAAAAAAAGTAAAACTGAAAATAAATTCTACTGCACTAAAACTGAACTTAAACTGAAAAATAGGCAACACTGCATATCTAAGTTGGAGTCCACAAGTACACTGCATATCTAAGTTCCAGTTCCACTGATTGATAGACCACGACGTGTCCATTAGCAACAAAAATGTGCAGACGACCTATTCAATCCACGGACCAATCTAGCACATTAGTGGGGTCGAGAACGAAGGAACGGGAGGAACTGAGATGACTTGGTCTCTTCTCTCTTCTAATCTCTGTCATGTCGTCGTGTAAACACAGGACAGTGATAGATTGGACCTGCAGGAGCAGGACTGATGATGATTCGAGTTACGGGTTGTTTTCTGGAAACTAAAAGCTAGACCAACTAAAAACAAAAGAGAAACCAAGCCTAAATAACCAGAATACTTTGGTTGGTTTATTTGGAACTTTTGTTTGATGGCAAAACTAAATAGTTGTTTGATGGATTTGTCTCAGCTGCAACTGAACTCAGTGCTCCATCAACAACATATATGAAAGGGGCAGCCTCCAGATCCTCTTCTGATCGGTAACAAACAAAAAGGTCACATCCCACACAGCTCATGCGGAACTGCTTTTCAAGTCTTCCTTCACCACTGCATCAAATATACAATTACATGATCACCACAATCTGAAGTATAACCTAGTAATCAGTATTCAGTAATCACTTTGGCATAATAACCCTGAAGGCTTGTTTGGCAGCACTACAATTCATCCCAATCTATATGTATTGAGGTGTATTAGGATAGAAAATTAACTAGATTTTTATCCCAATACATGTGAATTAGAGTGTAGCCAAACAAGGCATGAGGTGGGTTATTTCAAAGGAGTATGCATATGATTGCAGATCATGTTATATAAACACAATTCAATAATTCCCATAGTGTATAATAGTCCTGCTATACTACTTAAAAATCTATAAACACAAACTGCATTGATAAGGCCACAAAGAGATTTGCTTCCCTTAGAAGAAAGCGGTGCACACATGTAGCTAAAATAGCACCCAATTTCTTAGTTACATACTATCTGACAAACTTAAGACATTCACAAGCGTTTAGAGAGAACTCTGAAATTGAACTCAACAAAAAAGTAAAACTGAAAATAAATTATACTGCACTAAAACTGAACTTAAACTGAAAAATAGGCAACACTAAACTTAACCTGAACTTCAACAAAACAATCACTGAAAAAAATTACTAAAACTGAACCACATAGAATTGCTTTCATGCTGGTAGGCAGGAAACACAGCAGAACTGACGAAAATGAAGGCGTCTCCAGCAACAAGCCTTTTGCAAAATAACAAAAACAATCCAACCACTCTGAAGGAGATGCCTCCTAGGTTTGATAGCAATCATCAACATCAAGAACAAACAAATCGGAGAAAACTGAAACACTGAACCTCGAACAATAAACTACTCTCATTTTTACACTTGGCGCCCATGCCCAGACAAATCTAATCCCAATCCAATCCCCGCCATGCCAAGTTGCCAACGCCGATGCACGCCGCGCGGCAGTGCCTCACCCCGGCCGTCGTCGCCTCCGCGCGCCGCCAAGCGCACGCGCAGACCACCTCGCTCCAGCTCGTCGCCTCGCTGCTCCCACCCACCGCCGCGCCGCTGCTCCGCGACACGCTCGCCCGCGCTCGCATCGCCGACTACTCGCCGCGCAATCGACGCCCACCACCGTTTGGGGGAGACAGATGCGATAGAGGAGGAGGGAGGGAGAGAAGAAGACTCACCTGCGGGCGGACGAGGGCGCGGCGACGAGGGTGACCGCGGCACGACACAAAAGACAGCGACAGACGGGGGCGGAGTACGAACTGCGGCGCAGAAGGGAGAGCTCGAGAGTGCGTCGAGGCGCGCGGAGCAGGGAGGACCGGGCAGCTGCGATAGCCGGCTACACGCGCCCGCCACCACCGCGGACAAAACCGCCGCCGGCAAGGCCACACCCGCCATCGACCGAGAACAGTCAGTCCCAGATTGAAATGAAGGAGCGGGATAATTAGCCGGTTCGGCTGTTTTATTACTGCTGACTGGATTCGTGTTGGGGACGAAAGAAAAATACTATTTTGACTAAAAATTTATAATTATTTATGACCCAACAAACACGCTGAATATTTAGATACATACAAAACGAAGCGGGATAACTGTAAACAAAGACAACGGCTCACAGCACAGAACGCAACGGGAAAATATTACATGACTAAGCACGAATCTTAACAAAAATCTCCACCATACAAAAGTGGAAGAAAACATAAACAAAAAAACTGCCGGAAGATATTTAGAAACTCTGTTTTTTTAAGGATTTTTTGCCCATTTCTTTTAGCCCGTACAGGTATAGTAGATAGGCCGGCCCAGCACGTCCGCGCGCCTCCGCCTCCGTCTCCGCCGACAGGCAAACAGGAAGTTTCAAAAAAAAAAAAAAGACAGGCAAACAGGCCTCCAAGAAAAGTTATGGACCCATACAAACTAAAGCCCACGTTCAACCTTTGCCTTCTCTTCTGAGGTTTCAGCCTAGCCTTGGTCCTTGGATGCATATATCCACCGCCGGCGGTTCGTCTCGCCGCCGCCATGACGATCGACGACGTGCCACGCCAACCAACTCCAACCAGTGCAACTCCCTCCGTCGTCTCGCCCGTTGCAAACGGATCGGCCAGCCGGATCGAGGCGGCCGTCGTCGCCTCGCCGCCACCACCGACCGATACCCCCGACCGTCCGGCCGACAGGCCACCAGCAGGCGTAAAGATGGCAACAGGTACAGAATACCCGCATACCCACGGATATCAAACCCGGCGGGCGCGGATATGGGCGACAAAGTGCATCCGCGGGCACGGGTGCGGGCAGAGTTTTAAACCCAACGGGCATTTATTAACGGGTAAGAAAATAGCCTATCCGTATCCGCAAACCCGCCTTACCTACCTGACATGTGGGGTCACGGCCAACCAAGTATATATTGGAAGACAGAAACCCTAGGATCCCCACCCGGCCACCCCAGCGCCGCAACCAGGGTTCGCTCGCGACGCATCCCTTCACGGAATCGCACTGCGCGACTGCGCCGCGGCCAGTCCGCTGGCGCCCCTGCCCTTTGCGACCGTCGCGGCGCCGTAGCCCGCCGCCCCGCCCCGTGCCAGAATGTTGATGGTCGTTGTCCTCCAACCCCCTCCCGCTCACCGCTCATCCAAGGGCTCGCCGCGACCGCGCAGGCGGCGTAGCGCGCTCGGCCACCGCCCGCTCTAGGCTGGGGCTCGAGCCAGACCCGAACCAGCCTCGCTCCAGTCCCTCTCACCACCTCCTTGTCGTTCCCCGTCCTCCTCACCCGGCGGTACTCCTCGTCCTTCCTCGTCGGTGGTCTTCCTCCCCGCCGGTTCCAGGAGCTCGCGGATCTGGAGGCCGGGTCACCGAGGAGCTCGCGGATGAAGCTCGGTCGCACCATCTCCCCACGCCCTCTCTCCGGTGGCCCTCTGCATCTCCGCGCTCAGCATGGCAGAGCGACGCACGATGGCAGGAGTGGTGTGCGGTCGTAGGATGGTGTGTCGGCGAGCTCGCCGTAGCTCGGAGGGCCACGCAAGGAAGGCCCGTGCTGCCCACACGTCTCCCGGGCAACGACTGTTGGAGTGCTGGCCCCATAGGCCGCCATCTCCGCCCCCACACCGCTGTCCCGCCCGCGCTGGACGCCATCTCTGCCCTACAGGCCACCATTGTCTTCCCCATCTGGCGGTTACGCGGGCATGCCCGCAGGCGAGCCTTGCCCGCGGATAGCAGGCACGGGCACAAGTTGCTGCGGGTGGCGGGCACGGGTACGGGCACAAGATTTTGCCCGTGGACGCGGGCGTGCGAAGCCACTATCCGCGCTGGTATTGCCCGTTGCCATCTTTAAGCAGGCGGCTGCGGCGCCCACGTCGCCACGTACGCTCCTCGCTCATCACCCGCTCTCGTAGTCTCATGCATTGCTTGCCATTCGCCAACATTCGGATAAATGTGCCAATAATTCCGATAGATCTGAATAATTTATGTGTATAGTCTCTTTTCACTAAATTGAATCCTGCCGAACTGCCGGTGCCAAATTGCCAATCACCACTCCACAGTGCGCTATACAACAAAACACGACAAGAGGGGACATATAAATCCCTATACTTCTTGCTCGGTCCCAAATTAGAAGACGTTTTGACATTTCTAGAATTTTGTAACTTTTATTATGTATCTAGACATAAGCATTGCAAAAACTATAAAAGTCAAAACATCTTAATACTTCAGAATGGAGGAGTACTTTTATTCATTTGGGTAAAACTATTATATAATCCCTTAATTTTCTTGCCTGCTTCAATCATTTCATGAACTATCCTAGGCTAAAAAAAACAGAAACACTCACTTTACATTGACAATGATACGTCTTGTATACATTTGGGCGTCGAGTAGACAGTAGCTTTGCCTGACTTTGCATAACATTCACACTGAAATCGAAAGGGAAAAAAAATCAAATTTTGATTAAAAAGGAAAAACTAGCTAACTGGTTAAAAAAAGAAAACTAGCCAATAATAAAGGAGAGCATATCTTTTTAAAAAGGGGTATTTTATTAATCTAATTAGAAATTACACATCAAGCTGATACAATCATACTATGACCAAACTAGGTCTTTGCTTAGCTAAGATGCACATAGCCTATAAAAACAAAAGCAAAAAAAAAAAAATGTCATGACAACATGTATCATGTCGCAACATATAACTATTACAACGCATAACTTAATCGTCAGTTCTTTGTGCACTGTAGTGACACTTGGACCGAGAGGTCCCCAAGTAGCTCCAAGAAAAACACGACATGCAAGTGTGTCATCATTGCCCTGATCCAACCTGTTAGGCCAGAGCGTACGTTTTCATCTTAGAGAGAATTCTTCAAACAACCAGCTAAGCCTATTTTTTTCCAAAGCGTGCTGGGCACGTGCTTCGTTAAGAGATGTTAGAGTTGGTACAAACGGTGGAGCTAAAAATTCGTACTAACTAAGAAACCCAATTTTGCGACAAAGCAAAAACAGCGTCGGCAACTAGTTCACCACGGTGAACAGCGCCGCCAAACTCCGGTACTCAGTGGCGATCCAGGAGTCGGCCTCCTCGCAGATCATGGTGAAGACCTGAGCCGGCGACTTCACAACGTTGTCAAACGTCCGCCTGTTGCGCTCCTTCCAGACGGCCCAAGAGACTAGCAGGACGAGGGAGTCGAAGGCCACGCCGGAGGCTCCCAGGGATGTCCGATCTCGTTTGCTGCCACCAATCGGCCAAGCGCGAATCATGGTTAGGCCCCAAGCGCTGCAAACCTGCTCTTGCCAACAGGCGTAGCAAGACCTCGCGCGTGAAGGTGCACGAGGCCAACAGGTGGTCTGTGGTTTCGTCTTGCTGATCGCAGAGGGCGCAGGTGGCCTCCTGCTGCAGTCCATGGCGTTTCCATCGTTCGGCCGTCCACAGGCGACCGTGCAGCGCTAGCCAAAAGAAGAATTTGACCTTGGGCGGAGTCGCAGCTCTCCAGACATGCTTGGCGCCCACCAGTGAGGTCATTCCGGTGAAGAAAGCTCTATATGCCGATGAGGCAGTGTAAGTGCCACTCGCCGTCCATTTCCAGATGAATCGGTCGGAGGTATGGGGCAGGAGCTCGATCGACTCGACCATGTCCCAGACGGCGACGTATTCACAGAGGACTATCGTCGTTGGCGCGCTGGTAATATCTCTAGCCCACTGCCGGTTAGTGAGAGCGTCCCTGACTGTTCGCCTCCGCCGTCGACACCCCACCGCCAGAAATAGGTTGGGGGCGAAGTCGCAAATGGCCCCTCCCGGCAGCCAAGCATCCGTCCAGAACCGCGCGGTGGCGCCATCACCCACGTGGACGGTGACCGAAGCCCGGAACATATGGTCGACCGCGCGTTCCGGCCTGGAAGGTAGGTGTGCCCAGACGGCGTCTGGCTGCGTCCGGCGTGTATCCACTCCCACCGCAGACGCAGCGCGAAGCCGAGGACCCTGAGGTCCGGGAGCCCCAGGCCACCATGTTCCCGCAGCGAGCACACAATGGGCTAGGCGACTTTGCGCCTCCCGCAGGCGACTGACTCAGAACCTGACCAAAGGAAGGCGCGTCTCCTCTTGTCGATCGCCTGTATTGCCCAAGGCGATAGGCTGGAGGCTGCAGCAAATGGAAATGTGTACCGGGATCGTAGATAGAGTTGTTTGCGTCAGCGTCGTCGCTCTCCCTGCGTTTGTCAAGAGGCCAGCCTTCCAAGTCGGGATGCGGGCAGCGACGGCGTCGACGAGTACCTGTTCATCGGCGCGGCTAAGTCTAGAAAGGGATAGCGGAGCGCCCTGGTATTTGGTTGGGAAATCCTGGATCCGGTAGGGGAACACATCCTGCATAGCCTGGATGGCGTCGGCCGAGCAGCGTATTGGGGTGATCGTGCACTTGTCAGAGAGCCCCGACGCTCCGGCGAAAAGCTCGAGGATGTTTCTGATGCAGCTGAAGTCGTTGGCTGTTGGCGCGAGAAAGATGACAAGGTCCTCGGCATAAATGGATGCCCGATATTTGATCGCGTCACCCGGTAACGGAGATAGCACAAGGCGGCGATCAGCCTCGTCGATGAGGGCGTTCAGCACCTCCATGACAATGACGAATAGGAGCGGCGACAGCGGGTCACCCTGCCTCAGGCCGCGCGCGTGGCAGATGCGTCTCCCCGGGCGACCATTGACGAGCACCTTGGTGCTTGCCGTTGCAAGTATCGCCGAGAGCCAGTCGCGCCAGCGCGTAGGGAAGCCAATGTGCTCGAGGACCTCCAGCAGGAACGGCCAGGCGACGGAGTCGAAGGCCTTTGCAAGGTCGACCTTGAGTAGTACCGCGGGGCAGTGGCGGGTGTGCAGCCAGCAACACATTAATTAGCTGCACCGTGCGGAAGTTCTCGTGAATCCGACGTCCCCGGATGAAGGCGGACTGGTTGATCTTGACAATCTCCGTTATTCTAGGCGCAAGACGAAGGGCCAGCCCCTTGGAGAACAGCTTACCGACGGAGTGGATTAGGCTCATGGGTCTATAGTTAAATTTATATGAACATTAATATTGATAGTAATAATAAATTAGTATTATTAAATATATACTATGAAATATATTTATTTGGTATCATAGATGGCATTACTCTTTTCTATATTTAAGATAGTTTGACTTTAGATGATTTTAAAAAATTAATTTATTTTGGGAAGGAGGTAGTATATATTGATTCTAAGAATAATTAGTGGTTTTGCAATGATCAATGATAGGTAGAATAATCGTGGGTCCAATGATCCGATTAGATTGAATTGAAGCTCATACATGCAGAAGAGATGACTGTAGCGACGGAGAAGGAGGGGTGGCAGACAGCAAAGCACCACACCGAGGAAGAAGGCCATTGCAACACTAGAGCCCGAGGGAGCAGCACCTCCTGCCCCAACTTTGCGAAACTGCTGGCCGCCGCCTCAACTCCTGTCTATACATTGCTTTAATTTGCCCAAGATGTCATCACCCACAACCCATCGCCGTTGCCCACGCCCCACGGATGAGCGAGGTGGTGGCATGCTCAGCCTCGGTTTCCCTCAGTGGATGCTGGTGACGAGGCAGGGGACTTAGGTGGTGGCAGATCCGTGGACAAGCGAGGCCACGATGGCCTGAGCCTTGGTCTCTAGGTCGAAGACGACGAGAAGGGAGTACCCTGAGGTCGCTGCGCACATCGATCTCGATGACGCGGAGGATCAAAGGGCGAGGATGCAGAGTGTAGGGAGGAGGAGCCGTCATCAGCAGCATCAGCGTAGGAGGGCGGGTCAATGAAGGAGGAAGAAGGCGCATGAGGGAAGGGAGTGGCGCGAGATGACGGCGGCGGAAGTGGAGGAGAGGAGGTGGTCGAAGGTGGAGGTGCGATGGGGAGGATGATAGCAGGGGTTACATTAGTCTTTTAATTTTGCTTGCCCACTAAATTTTTCTCGAAATCGTGAGAGTTGCATTCTTATCCTGGACATGAGAGTAATAGCTAAACAATCATTTCTGTTAGTTGTCTGTACTAAATGTGTCAATGCATTTTTAATATGCATGCAATACAAGAATTGATAATCGATAACATAGGACTTCCTCACTTTATATATATACTATGAATTTGATACCGGGCAGAGATGAGCCATGCACATTGTAATGGCCTTGACCCTATTAATAGAGGTGGATCTCTTAAGAGGTCTAGCTATATATGACTATTTTCAGAGACGAGTCTCTTTGGGGTCCGCATCTGCTTAATCAATTTATAGAGACATACTTTATTGAACTACCTCCTAAAATGAGTTGGGTGCCTTTGAAATAGAGTAGATACTTTGGGAGACATCAAAGTATTTAGATATCGCCTCTAAACATAAAATACACTATCTTCTCAAACCGTTTTTATAACAGTGAAATATAATATTAACAAGATTGTATCTTCATAATAAATTAGAGTGTGGAAGAGATATATAGATATATGGCCGGGGCGAGGCAATGCAAGGATCTATGGATGGAAGCAGAAAGAAACAACAAACTAACAAAAAAAAACATAAACTTTGGGGTTGTATGTAGCAAGAGCTGCAGTGCACACAATCCTATATTAGCCATGGCGCCACACTAACACTACTCAAGCTTTTGTCTACTGCAGTGCCCAATCCTAAATTAGCCATGGCGTCAAGAGAACTGTTAGCATAAATATAATCAGGGCAAGCAGAATGTGTATTATATATCGACTGTGATGATCTTGTTAGCGGGCCAACCGACATGAAGATCAGTGGTAGACCCGGCTTGCGATTGGGCGCTACACGTGCAAGCAATACATTTGCAGTGCAGAGGAACTACCACGCACTGAGGCCTTGTTTAGTTACCCTCAAAATTCCAAGTTTTTTCACTCTCTCTCCATCACATCAATTTTTAGCCGTTTGCATGGAGCATTAAATGTAGGTAAAAAAAATAACTAATTGCACAGTTTAGTTGAAAATCACGAGATGAATCTTTTGAGCTTAGTTGGTCCACGATTGGACAATATTTACCAAATAAGACGAAAGTGCTACTATTCATCGAGTTGAAATTTTTTTCAATCTAAACAAGGCCTGAGTAAAAGCTAGTATTGCATGCATGCAGTAATAGGACACATCAGGTTCACCGTACCCTCAGGCGGCCGGCCGGTCGAGGGTCGACCGTGGACGGCGACGATGTGACAAGTCAAGGAAAACAGAGCGCACAGACCAGCTCGTACAGTGCTTGCTTCAGGATTTGGTTGGCACGACTCCTCTGCTTTAAGCGCTCCTCCGGCGAAGTGGAATCATTCGAGGGGGAGCTATTTTGTATAGCTCTGACTCCTTATTATCTTAAAACGACTGTGTCTTCTAATATTCATCAGAAAATTACTTCTTCTCAGAAAAAAATGTTTGGTGTTTGTTCCTCTATAGAAACTATTGCTGGAGCCAAAACCGTGCCAAACAGACCCTTAGTATACAATATATTCATTGATGGAAATAGTAAGTCACACACTGATTAGCCACTCTATTCACTCGTCAACTCCATTTTTGACTTGTTATTAGCAGCTTAATTATTAACATCAAGCTCCAAGCTGAGCAAGTAATAAGGGACGATGATCGAGCAATTGAGATTGAGAACGACAGTAGCTAGCACATGTAAAACGTATATGTATTCATTTGAACCTAAGTTAATGCTCTTGTTTCATAATAATTCAGTGAGTTTTTTGAAAAAGAAAGAACCACAACAAGTTATGCATGTGATTATGCAGCTATATACCGCCTGCGCGCCGTTGACAATATTAGCTGCTGTCATGCATATTAGCAAGAGTCTCGTCAAGAGTCTTCACCGCTAGTCATGCATGGTTGTTTATTCTACAGACAATTCCCTATGTGTGCACGCTTCTACAAAAGATGTTGGACCTATATATACCATCAAAAAGTTTAGTGTACCTCCTATTTCAGCTTTTAATTTTTTCTTCCCCCTAATGTTACTTTTTTCAAGTGAGTATTACCTCTCTGGTTGGCACCATTCCACCCATACGTAAGAATATTGTATTGAAATATTTTGCCTTCTAAACAATATTAAATAGGAAATTTTGGAATACAAAGATCTTGTCGAGCACTACAACTTTTATGTTTATATAGGGTATGACTACATCTGAGATTATTTGAAAAAAAAATTAAATTTCAAAATATATTTGGGCTCCTAAACTATCTTAAATGAGAAGGTCGTAAACTATAAAATTTTAGATCTCGTCAATCTTTATAATTTTTATATAAATTTTGTCTTCATCCGACTTGATTTGAAAAAAAATATAAATTTATTTATTTTGCAGCTATTTTGGCCAATGATGCCAAATTTTTTTATTTTTTAGCACTTTTTTTAAAAATTCACAAATATGTCTCTGGAGGTAAGATTTCAATAACTGGACCCTTAGCTCGGCGCCATCGTTGCTGTCGTCGAGGTCTTGGGCTCAACGCAGACGTGGCGGTGACTTGGCAGGCAGCTCGGCGACATAGATCCTGGCGCCAAGCTTGGCGCCGTAGATCCTGGCACCGAGCTCGGCGTCGTAGACCTTGGCGTCGAGCTTGGCGTCGAGCTTGGCGTCATGATGTATGGTGCCGAGGTGGTGTTTTAACCCTGGCCCCAACCTTCCTGCCCGAGCCTTCTTCCTCTTCTTTCTCCTCTCTCTCGGGTTTTCTCTCTCCCCACTTCGCCCTACCTCACAAATCGGCATATTAGACCTTGAAAGCTTTGATTTGATCCGTAGATCTTCAAGAGCAAGGTATCCTCGCTCCCCTCCTAGTTTTTTTCGCATCGATTCAGGTATATATTAGTCGGATTTTTCAACCTAAGAATCGTCATTACTTAGGGTTTCATGCAATTTTTAATATCTGTATTATATAACCATAGGATGATACCAAGGCGTGGAAAAGCTAGCAAACCTAGGTAACCGCAAGCGCATGTTGTTATGTCATGGGTTCATTGTTGTGCATCAAATGGGAAACCCTAGGTTTAGGGTTTAATGTTAATTGTTGTTGGTTCTTAGAACAAAATTGGTTGTATTGTAGTTATGGTTCTCATTGACATTAATTAGTGATGTATTGATTTTTGTTTATTAAATTACAACCATTTTGTTAGATGCAAGAAATGTATCGGGAGGAGTTTTGGCGAAAACGGAGTCGTCCTCGAGAATTATACCCCGACGCGTCTAACAAAAATGCCCCCATCCCTCCTGACCTCCATGTCCCTAACTATGACTGTGGTTTCCTAGCCGACGTGTTTCAATCGAGACATCCAGACACAGCGACAGACGTATCTGTTTAAATGTTTATCTCTATAGGTGTGCGTGTACTAATGTATTCTCTTGTACCGTTATGGATTTGCGAAGTGTCATTTCAATGAGTGGCTCTACGGTCCTAAGAATCAATGGCCGGAGCCACCAAAGGCAAAGGAAAAGAAGAAAGAAAAATTAATTTATAAAGCACTCAAAGCACTCTCCAAAGGTTTTATTTTTATTTTTGAGTTTAGGATCCGCCACACTATAAAGAGAGATGCAAACTTAGTTGGTCTGAGGAAGATAGAATGCTGAAGCATAAAACAAAATCAAAAGAGAGACACTCTAGCACTCCACAAGCACGCAGAATATTTTTCAGTGATTGTTGGTGTCAGAATTCCCAACGTAAGCCAGAACTTCTGACCATCGGAAGTCACGACTCATGCCGGAAGTCCTGACGCCCAATCACTTAGCCTATGCAGTGACTGCGGCCGTCGAAAGTCCTGACTTGAGTCAGAACTCCCGATAGTCGGAACTCCCGACCAAGTCAGGAGTCCTGACACCTGGGTTTTTGTTGATCGGCTGTCTACGCACGTCGGAACTCCCAACAGTCTATACGATACGATTGGACTATACACATTCTAGTAATTTACATTTAATCTATGTACTATATTTGTGTCTTTTTAGTAGTATAGTATAATTAATGATTCACGGAAAAAATTCACAAGAGTTTCCCTTGTTTCAGGAGCATCCACAGTTACAAAGAGAGACATCATTATATAATCCAAACATTTAATCGTACAAATATCACAATGCAACCACAACGAACATCACAATCAACATAACATGTCCTGCGTAGTTCAAATAGTCCACAATGTTCCATACAGTCCCAAATAGTTACAGGAAAGTGACTACAAAATTCCTAATAGTACATACTAACATCTACCACAACCCTCACTGTTTCTTAGTCTTACCCTTACCCTTATGACCAAGAGCACTGGTACCTGGAGTGTAAGGGTCAGGTGGACGGCGTCGCCTAGTGCCTGGAGGCTATGTAGGCTAAGTCGAGGGAGCGTCCTAGAGCTGAGAGGGGCCAAGCTCCTCATGCCTCTGGTCCACGTTATCATCGTCCTTGTCCCCTTCTCCTGTAGCTGCTTGGCTAGAGGAACCTGAGCCTCCTCTGTCTATGGAAGGAACATACACGTCTTGCATCGTGTCTGTTCTACAACCACAACGAGTAGCCGCACGACGTAGCCGACGTGACAACCTCTGTTGTACAAAATTGCATTAACTGAAGGAATCTAATATATTAATAATATGTTTGAAAGAATATTTTGAATCTTACGCCTAGGAAGCTACGCGTGTCGTCGTCCCTGACTCTCGGACGAAAGCGCTCAATGTCTTCAACAGAGCATTTGATGGTATTGCCTTGCAACAAAGTTCTCAGTAATAAAACTTCTAAACAGATAGCAACAATTTTCTTTTCTTTTGTACAACAGTCTAACGTATTATAAGGATGCTACGGCTCGAAGGTGGCACTAACTAAAATAGATACCTCTAACGCATAATGTAATGGTATGCAACTTAACGTAGAAAAATAAGGCAATTGACTTACCACTCTGTCCAAGATTGGTCCTGCCTCCACCTGCCTTCCTGCACGAGTAGATTGATTGTACGTCGTGTCTTTATCGTCGAAGGACTCAATGTCGGCGTAGTATCTTCTATCCACTGTACCCTCAGCCTGCAACGTGTCGCATGTTGGTACCAAGCTTGGTACCTGCCTGAACTCATGGTTCATGTGCGGCTCGTTGTTCTCATCCATGTTGTCGTGCATCTCCTCCCATTGCTCAATGTAGTACTAGTGGTTCTTCTCCCAGTCAAAAATCTTTCTATTCTTCTGACGATCCAACCTGCACGTATGTCATCGTTACTTGAATCCATGTACATGTCACCATATTAATGGAAATGGACCATCATGAGACATTTGAAATAGCAAAACACTTACTTGTGTAAGTCAACACTGGTCGAGAATGGAGCCGTTGGCCAAAGCTATCTCACTCCAAATTGGCGTGCAACTCTATCTGACAGGTAGAACTCGACAGCATAAAAACATATTAGAGGGCACCTCATCCTATAGAAGTCGTCGTCGAACCCACACATGTTGCTCAAATGAAAAGGAAGTGCCCCCACTTCATCGTATGACTCCCATGACACCTGCAACATGTCCAAACAAGATGTTAGATGGTATACTAAACCATTTCAAACCAGCATGGGAAATCAAATTTACTTACACTAGACGCCGTGAGCATGTCTAGCTCGTTCGCGAACTCAATGTACGCCCGTTGTAACCTCACGTGTGAAACCCTAACCTGGTCCCAAAGGTACGCCCATGTCGACTGCTGACGTGGAGGCTGACCTAGGAACCACTCACGAGGAGCCAGAACCTTAGGATGACCAACTGGTAGATGAGCCCACATCCACAACTAAAGCAGGTACACGCATCCACCAAGTGATGCTATGGACGAAGTCCAATGACACCCCTCGCACAGCTACCGGTAAAGAAAAGACAAGACTGTAGAGCCCCAGCTGTATTGACCCGCCTGATCCTAGTCACTGAGGCAGTGGACCCACATCCACAATACAGTGTCACCTGTGGCATTGGTGAAGAGAACACAGACAAACAGGTGTAGGATCCACGCCCTACAGTAGTATCCAACTGTCTCCTCATCTGCCTTCTCGGGGCACTGTGCGAACTCTTGCCAGAGCCAAGAGATTAGAACTCTAGAAGCGCAAGCCCCTTGCTTGCCAACCTCACATCCAATGAAGACCTCTACTCATATTTGTCATCTCCCCGAAAGGATGACTGTGTTGCTATGAATCCTCAGGCCTAGCATCTTCTAATAGTCCTAGAGCGTGACTGTCATCTCCTCGAAAGGTAGGTGGAAGCTGTGAGTCTCCGGCCGCCACCTACATTTTAGACAAAGCAAGATTACATGTGAAAAAGACAAGCGCATGAACAAATGGCCATGAATGGAGGCAGTGATTGAGGATAATACCTATCAACCAACGTAGTTATGGCCGCTGAGTTGAACTTGGGCAACCCACGATGAACCTGAAAAGAGATGACATCTAGGACAACTCTTTGCAGGAAAGGTGTGTACCCTATCGTCGTACTGCATGTCCAAGAACCCATTGTGGGGTCTAGGACAAAGTAGTGGAAGGTCCTGCATGGAATAAAATATAGTCTCCTGTTACTTCATGAACACATGTACGCTCACAAAAATTTGAACAAAAGGATATAGATTATTACCCGCCCCACCGCTATGAGACATCCTCGGTGGGTCGCCTCGTACGTCGGGTCGAGCAGGTGGAATTGTGTCATCCTACAAAAAATGTCAATGAATTAGAAATTCAATATACAATGAAACATGAACTTAGAAATGTATAAGTAATTGACACAATTACATGTATAAATTGAGACATGCATAATTAATTAAATGAATACAATAAATATGAAATATTAAAACAACCAATAGTCGAACCTCACTAATCTGCCAATGGCAACTACGTGAATTATGGCCCTAGTCTACCACACTTGCCACACTCGTACTGCTCAGGGGTCAGTAAGAAATGGGGTTCCTCTCCCACGCCTCGTTCTTTCTAGGTATTCGATCCATAACCATCCTTGTGCCTCGTCCTCTTCCTTGATCCTACGCTTGTCCCAACTAGTAAGCTGGATCCACAATGTACTTTGGCCCATCATATGGAGGCCATGGCTCCAGGGTCCCTGAAAGGCATAAAGCGGGGGCTCCACGTGTGCACAAGCATTGTCGACACTGAACTTGTGAGGTATCCTACTCTCGATATTATAGTTGCGATGTCCTAACTGCTGCCACCAAATGGGAACATAGAAAGTGGTACTAGCCTTAGTTTACCACAAGTGCATTTGAAATCTTGAAGGATAACCACATGCATCCTCGACTCTCAGACCTCACCATCGGACATTGTACCTCCCCTATGCTCGACCTGATAAGTCCCTATGGCATGGTCAAAGCATGTAACCTCATGTGTGCTAGCCCTTTCATTTGCCTTCTCTAGGTGTGCCTTTAGGTTTTGGAAGCCCATATCTCTCCATCACTCCGCAACTTCAATGCATGGGCATGTCTATCGTTGAACTAGGCAACAAGCTTGTAGAAAGGTGAATTGAATGATTGCATTCACGAGCATACCACGTATCCCCAATAGCAACTTATTGAATGACTCTGCCATGTTGCTGCACTGAAACTCGTACCTCCATCCACCGACAGTCAGTGAGCTCTTGTCCATTTCTCCAAATCCCTCATCAAACCTATGAGCCATTGTCTACCTTCTACATTTGATGCGGTTCTGACCTGCTCCAACTTTTTCTGAAAAGTACTTATCCTCAAGCTGTCGAGCAGCCTCCTAGAATAGATCAAAATTATCCTTCACACCATCCTTCTAGAGTAGATTCTCGACAAGGTGCCAAGTACACCAATGATGGTGCAAAGGTGCATACCCCTCTATCTGCTCTTGCACAGCATTAAGTATGCCCTGGTGCCTATCAGATATGACGCCAACCTCCCTAGCTAGGCCCAACCACATGTATTCCGGACTAGCCTCAAGAACCATCACCAACTGTCATTGTTCTCCTTCTCAACCAAAGCAAATGCCAAAGGAACAAACTTGTTGTTCGCGTCATAGGATATGGCTATAAGAAGTGTGCCCTAGTATTTGCCAATCAAGAATGTACCATCAATGGAGAAGACGGGACGACAGTGCCTAAAAGCCTCGACACATTGAGGGAAGCACCAGAAAGCATGGAAGAATATCTACGTCCCATCCTTCCATGTATTTGGTTTTGGGATGTACTCATAATGCATGCCTGGATTCACCACTTTGATTGCATTGAAAAGTACTGGCAGCTGCTCGTACCCATCCTCCCAGTCCCCATATATCATCTTCCACGCTCGCTGCTTAGCCCTCCAAGCTTTACCATAAGTTATCACATAACCTCCATACAACGCCTCAATGGTCCTGATAATTGTCCTAACCTTCATGTTGGGTTCTCCCTGCAATATTCCCATCAACCGCTTGGCAATGAGGGTAGATGTCAACTACCGATGCTTAGTATCAGCTTATGGTTAGCACAATTTTATGGCCCGACAACTTTTGTGATCTTCCACTTTTCGGTGACCTTTTGCTTTCTTGCACAAACCCTCCATGGGCAGCGTTCCTTGTCACACACAACTGTGTAACGGCTCTCCGCATATGAATGCAAGACCTTGTAAGGTCTCTTTTGTATCACTATTAACGCCTGCAACCACCTCTTCAATGCAGGGAGGTCCTTGAATACCCTCCCATTCTCAATTACCATGTTAGGACCAGCCTTCAGGAGCTTCTAGGAGCTCATCATCACATCCTTCTACACATGCCTGATCGGAATGAGCAAGATCGCTGAACTCGTAAACTCTTGGATCACGACAGGCGGGAAAGATATGCCTCAGCATCTCAACATCACTTCTATCAGCTCTCCAATAGGGCGATCATCATCAGAATCAAGAGCCCTTGCCATCTCATATGGCTCCGAATCATTCATAATTTCAACACTATTGGAGACATGGAATCCATCTCCTATAGTGCACTTGCGTAGCAATAGGGGCACATTCACATTGTCAGGAATGTCTCCTGCAACATAAGTAGAGAAATGAGGAAAAGAATGAAAGAAATGGATGTAAGGAAGGGGGTAAGCTCCCAATAACCATGCGGATAAGACACTTACTCGGATGATTCTGTGTCAAAGGAATCTCATGAGGAGGATCTGCCACAACAACATGAGTCTGACAAGCATCTCCAACTACCTCATTGGGGACAGATTGAGCATCGAGAACCATAGGTGCAACCTCCACATCCATATCAGGTTCCAGGACGGGAGGGTTGAAGTGTGCCTACTGACCCATTGGTGGGAAAAACCCATGAGGGATGGGATCAACGAACACCCGACGTACACAACCACGTCCAAACATTGCAGCTGGCTCTTCATAGCCGATCTCACATAGTTCTCCCACTGATCCGCACATCCAATTGAGATCATTCAGCCTGAGGATGTTGGGAGGAGAACCTAGGTGCAGTACACCCTCAACTGCAATGCCATCACCATCATCATCTCCAAGGTAATGCAGCTCCTCCCGAGCCCTTGCAACCATCTCACTAAATGAAAGGCCTATCATTGAATAGCACAGGCACGTTTTGCATGTCAACAAACTCAACATATCCATAGCGATCGCTTTCAACGGTGCCTCCATAATATATGGTCACTAGGTTGTCCATCTATTTCAAACACGTAACCAAACACATGTACTTTAATAAAAAATACACGCTAACTACTAACGTGAAGGTCTCTAGTATTTAGATAAGTAAATGTATACTATGTACTAAGTACTACATATATATACTAAGTACTAAATATATACCTATGTATGTATCTAACTATGTAATAACTATATACGAAAACTAGTTATACCAACATAAGTATCTATATATCTATCTAAATATCTATCTACCTATTACACCCTAACTATTGTTAACTAAGTACTAAATTATCCAATTCAAACGAATAAAGTAACTTACTTTACTATGCAGTCTGTGGAGCGTCGAGGAGTGCAACAGCAAGCCGCCAGAGCTCCTTTGGCTTGCCGAGGCCTTAGCTCCCGCGCCGCCTTTAGTGGTGGGTAGGGGCAGGCATTGCATGGCAGACCGTGCGGGGCGGGGCAGGCGCGGACGCCGACAAGGGCGCGCGGGCACGACGGCCGGCGAGGGCGCACGGGGACGCGGACGGGTTGGGCAGGGGGCGAGCGCGACGTCGAGTGGGCGGCAGGGCAGGGCAGGACGCAGCGGCCATGGCGAGATAGGCGGGACGGCGAGCGAAGTGGCAGCCACGGCTGGGCACGGTGGCTGGCGAGGGCGAGTGGGCTGCGGGACGGGTGGGTAGGGCACCGAGTGGCACGGCGGGCGCGACGCCGGCGCAGGAGCGGCGCAGTGGTGGCCGCGGGCACTGATGAGGGCATCGGGCGTGTTGTGGTGGTATGGCCGCTGTCGCGAGGGGGCCGGTCAGGCGCGGGCGCGAGCGTGGTGGCCGGGGCAACAAGCGGCGGCGGACGAGGCGACGGCGGACGAGGCGGCGATGGACGCGGCGCCCTGGCTCGAGACAGAGAGAGGAAGAGAGAAAGAGAGAAAGGAAGGACGGGCCGTATAAGACCGAACTCGGCGCCAATAATCACGGCGTCAAGCTCGGTGCCAAGATCTATGGCGTCGAGCTTGGCGCCGAGTTGGCTGCCATGTCAGCGTCCGTGCTGTCAACGTGGCCCCGACATCGGCGCCAGCAACGTTGGCGCCGAGCTAAGGGTATAGATTTTGGAATCTTACCTACAAGGGCATATTTGTGATTTTTTTTTCAAAAAAGGTTAAAAAAAATAAAAAATTCGGCCAATGATGCCACTACTTGTGTACCAACTTCTAATTTTTTTCTTTTTTTTGATCTAGCGCCATTTTTCCGTGAGGGAGTTACAGGCACTCCTATACTAGCTTCCAATATTTTTTAATGCTACCGTAGTAGTATGGAGAAGGCAGCCATGGTGATTTTTTTTCCGCGAACGTGTCCTTATTATGACACATGTTTCATTAAGCAGAAGTAGAATATTAAGGACAGAACCCCAACTTAGGCTCACAATTACAAGGTCGACTTAATTTACATGATTACATTTGCGACCAAACGACCATAGACAGCTGGACTAGCACGCTTCCTCGAACATGCAATCGATCCCGGCCAAGTCTTACTTCATCAGCTCGCGGCTCTTTGCGGGTCGTCGCCAAGAAAGATATGCATGGAGTGGAAAGTGATCAGTAGATGGATGATACGGCGCTGTGTGTCGCCTGCATGTCTGTTTCTGCATCCTCTGAATCCTGATGGGGCATCTCTCTGCTGCTGCTGCCTCTGCCTGCACTGCATACTGCATTGCATTGGTTTGCATGCATGCAGCCCATGTCTTTTGGTCAGAGTGAACTGGCAGTAGTAGCGATGACCGGCCGTATGCATGCATGGCAGCATGCATGGGAGAGGCCGGATCCATGACTGTTGCATATATTGCTCTCTTGCGTTGCGCTGGCCGCCGGCCTTTTCCTTCAACATCGATTATCCCTCTCTGCTAGTTGTCACCTGAGGAAGAAAGAATTCATTCCTCTTCATCATCATATGGTACCTGCTGAATGCATGATCTCATGCAAGTATACATACAAGAGAGAAGAACTAGCTAGTGGCGCGCTACATAACTGTAGTGCTGTAATAATGTGCTGGCTAGCTAGCGCCTTGTTTAGATGCCACCAAAATTCCAAGTTTTTTCACTCTCTCTCCATCACATCAATTTTTAGCCACTTGCATGAAGTATTAAATGTAGGTAAAAAAATAACTAATTACACAGTTTAGTTGGAAATCACGAGATGAATCTTTTGAGCCTAGTTGGTCCACGATTGAACAATATTTGTCAAATAAGACGAAAGTGGTACTATTCATCAGTTTGAAATTTTTTCAGCATCTAAACGAGGCCTAGATGTTGCTCCCGCTGGGCACAGGCGGCCAGCAGGTCAGCCGCACACAGGCGTACAGGAGAGCTGCTGCATCTGAATGCATGCATGGGCATGGCAGCACCAGCACGCAGCACGGGCCAGCAGCGCAGATCGAACCCGTGCATTTCATCTTCTCATCCATCTCACCAGCTGCGTTATACGCAATGCAAGGTTCATAACAGTACCGGCCTGTACCTTTATTTGAATTGAAAGCTGCAAGTACTTGATGATCTGGCTGCGGCATGCATGCACTCCTGGCCATGGCGGCATGGCCGCGCCGCTTCACGCGCGCGGCAGAGCAGAGCGTGGGCACGGCGACCGGCGAGGGCGCACGGGACGCAAACGGGTGGGGCGGGGCGAGCCGCGACGTCGAGTGGCCCGGCAGGGCAGGGCGCAGCGGGCCACGGCCGGGCTGGGCGGGACGGCGCGCGACGTGGCAGCCACGGCGGTCACCGGCGGCTGGCGAGGGCGCACGGGCCGTGGATGGGTGGGGCAGGGCAGGGCCACGGCGCCGAGTGGCACGGCGAGCGCGGACGCCGGCCCAGGAGCGGGCGCGGGCGAGGGCCGCGGGCGTGGTGGCGGTGGTGGCCGCGGGCGAGGGGCCGGTGCAGGCGCGGGCGCGGTGGTCGGGGCAACAAGCGGCGGCGGACGAGGCGACGGCGGACGAGGCGGCGATGGACGCGGCGCCCTGGCTCGAGACAGAGAGAGGAAGAGAGAAAGAGAGAAAGGAAGGACGGGCCGTATAAGACCGAACTCGGCGCCAATAATCACGGCGTCAAGCTCGGTGCCAAGATCTATGGCGTCGAGCTTGGCGCCGAGTTGGCTGCCATGTCAGCGTCCGTGCTGTCAACGTGGCCCCGACATCGGCGCCAGCAACGTTGGCGCCGAGCTAAGGGTATAGATTTTGGAATCTTACCTACAAGGGCATATTTGTGATTTTTTTTTCAAAAAAAGGTTAAAAAAAATAAAAAATTCGGCCAATGATGCCACTACTTGTGTACCAACTTCTAATTTTTTTCTTTTTTTTGATCTAGCGCCATTTTTCCGTGAGGGAGTTACAGGCACTCCTATACTAGCTTCCAATATTTTTTAATGCTACCGTAGTAGTATGGAGAAGGCAGCCATGGTGATTTTTTTTCCGCGAACGCGTCCTTATTATGACACAGAAGTAGAATATTAAGGACAGAACCCCAACTTAGGCTCACAATTACAAGGTCGACTTAATTTACATGATTACATTTGCGACCAAACGACCATAGACAGCTGGACTAGCACGCTTCCTCGAACATGCAATCGATCCCGGCCAAGTCAGAACTTGATCAGCTCGCGGCTCTTTGCGGGTCGTCGCCAAGAAAGATATGCATGGAGTGGAAAGTGATCAGTAGATGGATGATACGGTGCTGTGTGTCGCCTGCATGTCTGTTTCTGCATCCTCTGAATTCTGATGGGGCATCTCTCTGCTGCTGCCTCTGCCTGCACTGCATACTGCATTGCATTGGTTTGCATGCATGCAGCCCATGTCTTTTGGTCAGAGTGAACTGGCAGTAGTAGCGATGACCGGCCGTATGCATGCATGGCAGCATGCATGGGAGAGGCCGGATCCATGACTGTTGCATATATTGCTCCTTGCGTTGCGCTGGCCGCCGGCCTTTTCCTTCAACATCGATTATCCCTCTCTCACCTGAGGAAGAAAGAATTCATTCCTCTTCATCATCATATGGTACCTGCTGAATGCATGATCTCATGCAAGTATACATACAAGAGAGAAGAACTAGCTAGTGGCGCGCTACATAACTGTAGTGCTGTAATAATGTGCTGGCTAGCTAGATGTTGCTCCCGCTGGGCGCAGGCGGCCAGCAGGTCAGCCGCACACAGGCGTACAGGAGAGCTGCTGCATCTGAATGCATGCATGGGCATGGCAGCACCAGCACGCAGCACGGGCCAGCAGCGCAGATCGAACCCGTGCATTTCATCTTCTCATCCAGCTCACCAGCTGCGTTATACGCAATGCAAGGTTCATAACAGTACCGGCCTGTACCTTTATTTGAATTGAAAGCTGCAAGTACTTGATGATCTGGCTGCGGCATGCATGCACTCCTGGCCATGGCGGCATGGCCGCGCCGCTTCACGCGCGCGGCAGAGCAGAGCATGCATGCACGCGCTCCGAGCAAGAAGAAGCTTGCTTATTAGCTGCTCCGATCCGAGATCCCATCTATCCTAGTACTCGATAGTAGCTTCACAGTGGGGCGTTAGGCTATCCACACTCGTCCACCTCTATTTTCATCTCTAAAAAGGAATATTCTATCCTAGTCATTAAGATTCTCTACTCTATATCCATTTCTTCCGCACCCATGTTATCTCTATCCCATACTTTATACCCACTATTCCATATTTTATTCCCTTTCCTCCCCTTCTCTCTCTCCCTAACTATTTGTCTCTCTCCTGCTACAGTGTTTGACGTGCGTGCACAGTGCACCTCTGGGTATAGCGCGCGTACCGGCCGGCCGCTACGCGCCCGTGCGCGATACAGGCGCGAGGTGCGGGCGCGCGCACGCTACGCCTGGCGTAGCGGCCGGTTTGCAGGTCCGCAGTGCGGACAGCCTTAGTGGCTGTTAAGTAATCTGCTGCCCCCGCCCCTCTGTGTAAATGCACGATAGAGAGATAGGCGTCGTGGAAAAGGACTCTCTGTTGCTGCTGTAGCAGTTGTAGGGGCTGGCGTCGAATAGCTCTCCTGTCGCACTATAGCCATAACAGAGGCAGACGTCAAAGTCAGTCCTGCTGTCACATCTTAACACTGTAGCAGCATGGTAGTCTGACATGTCTATGTATTATGATTAAATGGGTAGAGTTGTATATATAGTTTACCACTGCAACTCAGCAAAGAGAGCGAGTTTAGTTTGTCATCTCCTATGCAGAGTTCCGGCCAACGCCGGTGCTTGTGCTGTGTGTGCTCTGTTCTCCTTCCCTTCTTCTACCTCTAGCCATAGTGTGTGGTCGGCAACGACAGTGCGTGGTCGACAACGATGGTGAGTGGTCAACTCACCCTGCCTGAGATCCAGAGGCTAACAGTGGCTCTATTGTTTTTTCTTCCTTTAAGGACGCACATCTCTCTTGTTGTGGACTATATATTGGATGTGTATGGAGTACTCGCACATCGTTATTTCTCTCCTGCTATGCATGTATATTGGCTGACGTTGACTCGCACCAATTATGGTGAGTGGTCGATGACCATGAAGGTCAAGCTCAGAACCCGACGGCTCTAGAATACTGTTGACAAGGGCACCGACAACGAAGAAGACATGTCAGCGTTGGAGGCTATCCTCGCTGCTGTACCAGCGGAGTACAGGGAGCCGTTGGGGGTAAAGAGCTCTGCTAAGGAGGCGTGGGAGGCCATTACGGTGATGCGCGTCGGTTCCAACCGTGCAAAGAAGGCAAAGGCCCAGCTTCTGAAGCAGGAGTACGCCAACCTCAAGTTCAAGGATGGTGAATCGGTGGAGGACTTCTCCCTCCGCCTGCAGACAATCATCAGCAAGCTGAGGAGCCATGACGTCACCATCGACGAAGAAGAGACGGTCTCCAAGTACCTCCACTCCGTGCCGATGAAGTACATCCATATCGCTCTTTCCATTGAGATGATGCTGGACTTGTCCACCCTCACCATTGAGGATATGACAGGCCGTCTACGGGTGGTGGATGAACGCATGGAGCAGGCCACAGCAACAAAGGACAACAGGAAGCTGCTGCTGATAGAGGAGGAGTGGGCTGCTCGGAGGAACTCTGGGGAAGCCTCTTCCAGCTGCGGTGGCGATGGCAAGCGCCGCGGCAAGGCTTCTTCGGAGAAGAAGAAGAAGGTTGACCCCAACGCCTGCCGACGCTGCGGGAAGACAGGTCATTGGGCAAAGGAGTGCCTAAATCGCAAACAGAAGAAGAAGGCTAAGACTCATCTGACGAAGTCTAATGGTAATGATGAGGCCACTCTCCTGATGGCAACGTTCTATGCACTGCACGACGTTGAGGCCAAGGAGAAGGAAGAGGGGATGGCGGTGGAAGGGCCTGACAAGGCTCTGAAGGCTGTCCATCTCGCGAACCGCGCGTCCAAGTCCACCTCGGATGTGTGGGCTGTGGGCAAGAGCAGCGGTGGTACCTGGACTCTAGCGTCAGCAACCACATGATGGGCTCCAAGGAAGCCTTCTCCAAGCTCGAGGACGATGTGACCGACACGGTGAAGTTTGGTGATGGCTCAAGGGCGGCTATCCGAGGGCGCAACACCATCATCTTCAGGTGCCAGAACGGCATGCACCGCGCGCTAATGGATATATATTACATCCCGCAGCTACGTTCAAGCATCATTAGCATTGGCCAGCTGGATGAGCGTGGAAGCGAGGTACTGATCAAGGACGATGTCCTTAGGATTAGGGACCGGGAGCAGCGCCTTCTTGCTAAGGTGAAGAGGTCACAGAACCGACTGTACCTGCTCAACTTGAAGGTGGAGTAGCCGGTGTGCCTGGTAGCACAACACACCGAGGAGCCATGGCTATGGCATGCCTGGTTTGGCCATCTCAACTTCGACGTGCTTGGTTGGCTGGAGAAGATGGTTCAAGGGCTACCTCACATTGAGCACGCAGGCGAGCTGTGTGACAGCTGCCTGGCCGAGATGCAGAGGAGGCTGCCATTCCCAAAGGCGGCCAAGTATAGCGTGGTGGATGCTCTCGAGCTCGTCCATGGCGATCTCTGTGGGCCAATCATGCCAGCCACAAATGGTGGTCGGTGATACTTCCTCTTGCTCGTGGATGATTGCAGTCGCTATATGTGGCTACAACTCCTAACGAGCAAGGATGAGGTGACGACGGTGATCAAGAAGTTCAAGGCTCGCATGGAGGCGAAGAGCAGCAAGAAGCTGCTCCTGTTGCGGACTGATCGGAGCAGCGAATTCACTTCAGTGGAGTTTGCTACGTACTACGTGGATCAGGGTGTGGTACGACACCACACCACGCTGTACTCACCACAACAGAATCTCATGGTAGAGCGATGGAACCAGACGGTGGTCGGCATGGCTCGATCCATGATGAAGGCCAAGAGCATGCCAGCAAGGTTCTGGGGTGAGGCGGTGTCCACGACGGTGTTCATCCTCAATCGCGCGCCCACAAAGGCCCTGAAGGGCAAGACATCGTTCGAGGCTTGACATGGACGCAAGCCAAATGTGTCCTTTCTTAGGACATTTGGCTACATCGGCCATGTGAGGAACACCAAGTCTCACCTCGGCAAGCTCGAAGACAGGAGCAGACCGATGGTGTTCCTAGGCTACACAGAAGGTACCAAGGCGCACTGGCTCTACGACCCACGTAGAGGCAAGGTGCTTGTCTCGCATGACGTCATGTTCGACGAGAAGGTGGCCTAGGACTGGAACAGTCTAGGCACGGGGGAAGCTGGCGGCTTCACCAGCACCTTCGTCGTCGAGCACTTGGTCATCCACGGTGATGGAGATGCTGGAGAGGAGGTGCTGACCACTCCAGCAATAGAGCCGAGCACTCATGGGGGGTGTCGAGAGGTCCTGCAGTGGTGTCGACCACTCTAGGACAGGTGCCGAACACTCTCATAGCAGAGACGAGAAGTCTTGCAATGGTGCCGACCACTCCAAGACTGTTGCCGAGCACTCCTATAGTGGTGCCGACTACTCTAGGAGTGGTGACGAGTAGTCTAGGAGTAGTGCCAAGCACTGTAGCTAGGGTGCCGAGCACTCTAGGTGTTGTGCTAACCCCTCCGACAGAACAGGGAACTCCATCGACGCCGATCGAGTTCGCTTCACCACCAAGCGACATCACTGAGTTCGTGGATGCCTTCCACGATGGTGAGGAAGTGCGGTTCCATAGGCTAAATGACATCATCGGCAACACAGGGCCCTCAGGCCTGGTGGGTCGGCTACTCAATGACCTAGAGGTGCTTCTCATTAGTGCAGAGGAACCACCCATGTTCGCGCTGGCCGAGCACGATGCAAATTGGCGACGGGCGATGCTAGAGGAGATGAAGGCGATTGAGGAAAACAAGACTTGGGAGCTCGTAGATCCACCTCCAAGATGCGGTTAGATCGGCCTAAAGTGGGTGTACAAGGTCAAGCGGAATGAGCACGGCACTTTTGTCAAGCACAAGACACGCCTCGTTGCTCGAGGCTTTTTCCAGCGTGAGGGCATCGACTTCGAGGAAGTCTTTGCGCCGATAGCGTCCATGGAGTCTATTCGACTACTGCTAGCTTTGGTAGCAGTGAAGGACTGGCCCATCCATCACCTGGACATAAAATCGGCCTTCCTCAATGGCGAGCTGGCAGAGACGGTCTTCGTTAGATAACCTCCGGGTTTCGCCGTCAAGGGAGCGGAGCACAGGGTGCTCCAACTACGTAAGGTGCTCTATGGGCTACGGCAGGCCCCGCGAGCGTGGAACGCCAAGCTTGGCTCCACGCTAGGCGAGCTTGGGTTCACACAGTGCACAACCAAGCACGTGCTCTACATGTGGCGATGGGGGAAAGAGGAGCTCGTCGTCAGCATGTATGTGGATGACTTGATCGTCATCGGCGCGCGTGGGGAGGATATCGATAGCTTCAAGCACAAGATGGCGGCTCATTTTCGAATGAGCGATCTCGGCATGCTCTCCTACTACCTCGGCATCAAGGTAATACAGGGGAAGGAGGCACTCATGCTCGGTCAGAGCACGTACGCCTCGAAGCTATTGAAGCGGAGCGGCATAGTTGAGTGCAAGTCGTGCGTGACTTCGATGGAGGAGCGGCTAAAGCTAATGAAGGCCAGTACTACGGCGAAGGTAGATGCAATACTTTACCAGAGCATCGTCGGCGGTCTACACTACCTAGTCCACATGAGGCCGGACATTGCGTTCGCTATGGGCTACGTTAGCCGCTTCATAGAGGATCCTCGAGAGGATCACTGGGCTGCGGTGAAGCGGCTGTTGCGCTACGTCAAGGGGACGGTGGATCAGGGGATTGTCTTCCCCAAGACCAGCAAAAGTAGGCTATAGCTCACTGTGTTCAGTGATGCAGACATGGCGGGAGACTTTGACGGACGGCGAAGCACTTCTGGCGTGCTCGTCTTCCTCGGGTCAGCTCCAATCTCATGGCTGTCGCTGAAATAGAAGGTGGTGGCGCTATCCACGTGTGATGCAGAGTATGTGGCGGCAGCCACAACGGCGTGCCAAGCTATATGACTGCGTCAGCTGCTAGGCGAGCTGATCGATGTGGAAGCTCACCCACCAGCACTGATGGTGGACAGCCAGCCCGCCATCGCCCTCGTGAAGAATCTGGTTCTCCACGATCAAAGCAAGCACATCGACGTCAATTTCCACTTTCTCAGGGACTGTATCGATGGAGGCCAGATTGTCATCGAGTTCGTCGAAACTGGTCGGCAACTTACGGACGTCCTCACCAAGTCGCTCGGCCATCTTTGGCTCATGGAGCTGAAGAAAATGATCAGCATGGAGGGGGTTCAAAGGGTTAACAGCAGGATTAGGGGAAGAATTGTCAAGAAATCTGCTGCTCCCCTTATGTGAACGCACAACAAGGATAGGTGGTGCCGAAAAGGGCTCTCTACTGTTGCACTGTAGCAGCTGTAGGGGTAGGCACCTAATGGCTCTCCTGACGCACTGTAGCCACAGCAGGGGCATGCGCCAAAGTCATACCTGCTGTCACATTTAGTCACTGTAGCAGCATGTCAGTCTAACGTGTCTGTATACTAGGATTAGATAGGTAGAGTTGTATATATAGTTTGCCACTGCAACTCAGTAAAGAGAGCGAGTTTAGTTTGCCATCTCCTCTATAGAGCTCTGGCCAATGTTGGTGCTTGTGCTGTGTGTGTGTGCGCTATGTTCTCCCTCCCTTCTTCTACCTCTAGCCATAGTGTGTGGTCGACAACGACAGTGCGTGGTCGGCAACGGCGGTGAGTGGTCAACTCACTCGTGCCGGAGATCCAAGGGCTAACCGTGGCTCTATTGTTTTTTCCTCCTTCAAGGGCGCACATCTCTCTTGTTGTGGACTATATATTGGATGCGTATGGAGTATGCGCACATCATTATTTCTCTCCTGCTATGCATGTATCTCCATTCACATACCATGTACACAACAAAGAGCATGTGCCCTTAAAAGCATATTTTACTTTCTCCCTACGTCGTGGTGCATCGATCAGATATGGCAGAATATATATGGACCAAATGTGAGGATAATAGTAGCCATTGGTGCTAGAGAGTAGCAAGAGTGTGTATCATTTGAGCATCTTTGGTTGGTTCTTGGTCAAGTGGAAGTTAAAACTTGTTACTCTCGGTGATTGATATCATCTTGATGGTTTGGTGCTTCTTGAGGCTCAGTGATCTCCTTCTTGATGGTGATTGTTCTATATAAAAAAACTTATAAATTTGAAAGGTGTCAAAAATAGTTTATTTTGGTTTTCAAGTTTGGGTTCAAAATAATTCTGAAACTATAATTAAGAATAACATAGTTTAAAAACATTTTTCTAAAAGTACTTTCAAATGATCTTTAAAAGAATTTTCAAAACATAGTTTTAATGTTTTGTACATGTTTTAAAAAGATTTGAAAATATGTTTGAAAACTATTTTGTAAAAGGTCAAAAATGTCATGGGCCAAATCCACTTTTTTTTCTTTTTCATTTCAAACCAGGCCCCTTCGTACGCGGGCCAAAACTGGCGAGCCCATTCTTTCCCTCTAGGGTCGTCCTTCCTCCCCACCTAGGTCATCAGCCCACATCTAGTAGCAACTCGGATCCTCTCCCTCTCTGACCGATAGGTGGGCCAGCCTATCATCTCCTACCTCCAATCTATCCCTTCTTCCTCTCTTCTCCACCATTGTTGCACCCGAGCTCACAATCAAACGCCCCTTCCTTCAACCCCGCATCAATCCAACCACACCAACACACTCCACTAATGCCACTCTTCAATCTCCCTCCTTCAATCACGCTCGTAATGGCATTTAAACCGCAATGGCCGCTACTAGCACCATTAACGATGTTGAAGCCAAGCTCCACCCCGATCGTTCTTCTCGCTCTATGGCTCTACAAAGCAGCATAGGGCAATGCGTGCTCACCGCTTCCACCCCGATGCTCCACATGCCTCCCCGCCGCTCCAACAGGCCACATTTTTGCCATTACCGCCATTGCCAAGAGCTTCGCTCACCGCTCCGATGTCCCTACTCTAGCCCTCTCCTGCCCTAAATCCACCTTTATTGGATTCACAGCTGGACGACTAGTTCACCCTGCTACACTACTATAGAAATGGGCACCGCTGCACACTTATCACCGTTCTTTTCCCAGAACCAGCGATGAAAATGTTTCACCACCAGTTCGAGAGCCCAGGGGGTAGAGGGAGTGCCCAATTCAACCAACAGTGAAAAGTGTTTTCATCGTCAGGTCATCGTAAGATCCAGCATTGATAATTGGGGTCAATTTCACTATCGACCATGCGCCGAGCCAATGTCGAAAGTAGGGTACACCACCAGCCAAAATGACATGTGCACCACTTCGTTTTGAACCATCTGCAAAAAGAATACTATTTCACCATTGAATGAAAATTTGTTGTCCTAATCCTGACAATGAACATTGTTTTTACCACTGAATGGTAGGATGAAACGGTGGTGGAAATAGGGCTGACCTATGGACACTATTTATGGCCATTATGGGGGGCTTTTGGGCCGGCCTGGGAAAGACACTCTGAAAGGTCCTAATATGGTTAGAGGGGGGGGGATGAATAGCCTATTTAAAAATCTACAAATCAACTAGAGCAATTTGATTAGTATGACAAATAGCGAAATGCAAGCTTGCTCTAGCTCTACAAGGGTTGCAAGCCACCTATTCAACAATTCTAGTTGCAATGATTACTAGGCACACAACTTGCAATGTTACTACTCACTAAGAGCTCTCAATCTTGCTACTCTAAAGAGCTCCACTATATGAACTTAAAATAACAAAGCAAGCTCTCAATTCTAATTACACTAAAGAGCTTGCCACAACTGGTTTGCAAGAATATAAATGAGTGAGTAGGGTGATTATATCGCCGTGTAGAGGAGTGAACTAATCACAAGATGAATACTAAATCAATCACCGGGAGAATACCAAAGGGTAAGAGACAACCAATTTTTCTTCCGAGGTTCACGTGCTTGCCGGCACGCTAGTCCCCGTTGTGTCGACCAACACTTGGTGGTTCGGCGGCTAAGAGGTGTTGCACGAACCTCGTCCACACAATTGGACACCACAAGAACCTACCCACAAGTGAGGTAACTCAATGACATGAGCAATCCACTAGAGTTACCTTTCGGCTCTCTGCCGGGGAAGGCACAAGACCCCTCACAATCACCACGATCGGAGCTGGAGACAATCACCAACCTCCGCTCAACGATCCTCGCTGCTCCAAGCCATCTAGGTGGCGGCAACCACCAAGAGTAACAAATGAATCCCACAACAAAACACGAATGCCAAGTGCCACTAGATGTAATCACTCAAGCAATGCACTTGGATTCTCTCCCAATCTCACAATGATGATGAAACAATGAAGGAGATGAGTGGGAGGGCTTTGGCTAAGCTCATAAGGTTGCTATGTCAATGCAAATGGCCAAGAGAGTGAGCTTGAGCCGATCATGGGGCTTAAATAGAAGCCTCCACGAAATAGAGCCGTTGGGCTACTCACTGCACTGAACACGGGCCGACCGGATGCTTCGGTCAGATTGGCTAGACGCCGGACCCCAGCGTCCGGTCGTGCGATACACGCCACATGTCCCCTCTCTTCAAATACTGAGCGCCCAATCCCAACGGTTAAGTGATGACCGGACGCGCTGCTGCGAGGTGACTGGACGCTGGACCTCAATGTCCAGTCGTTTCCAGTAAGGTTCCATTCGCACAAAAGCACGACTGGATGCGTCCAATCATGCTTGACCGGACTCACCCAGCGTCCGGTCACTCAATGTCTCCACTTTGCACCACACGTCAGCGTACGTCAGCATTGACCGGATGCACCCAGCCAGCGTCTGGTCACTCTTCGCGCCAGTGTCCGGTCACAAGACTGAGACGCGTGCTCACTGCTGCTACTGATCGGACTCTGAACCCAGCGTCCGGTCACTGCTCCACCAGCGTCCGGTCACTCTGTGAACCCCTGTCTTTTCTGTATAGGGCACCGGTGAAGTTTCTAACCCTTGCTCAAATGTGCCAACCACCAAGTGTATCACCTTGTGCACATGTGTTAGCATATTTTCACAAGCATTTTCAAGGGTGTTAGCACTCCACTAGATCCAAAATGCATATGCAATGAGTTAGAGCATCTAATGACATTTTGATAACCGCATTTCAATACGAGTTTCACCCCTCTTAATAGTACGACTATCTAACCTAAATGTGATCACACTCACTAAGTGTCTTGATCACCGAAACAAAATGGCTCCTACTATTTATACCTTTGCCTTGAGCCTTTTGTTTTTCTCTTTCTTCTTTTCAAGTTCAAGCATTTTATCATCACCATGCCATCACCATTGTCATGATCTTCGCCATTGCTTCATCACTTGGAGTAGTGCTACCTATCTCATAATCACTTTGATAAGCTAGGTTAGCACTTAGGGTTACATCAATTAACCAAAATCAAACTAGAGCTTTCACACTCTTGTTTGATTGCTCGTCATTGGCATTTGTGAGGCAGCACGACTATTCAGTCACACACACTCAAAACTTTGTGCCCATGGAGTGTCACGAACATTCATCCTCATAGACACTGGGAACCGAAGAGGCGCTCACAATTTGTGTACAAATAGACGCGATCTACCCTATGCAAACCTGCACTCTCCTTTTCTGCTCCAAATTCGTATACACCAAAGCAAAATTCCACTCGAACCATGAAAGGTTTCAAGCTGCCCGACAATGACTCAAGTGAGGAAGGATCAAAGATCAGAACTATGGGAGAGTGACGGTGAGGCAAGCTCAAGCGAAGACAGTCCACCTAGTTCTCCCTAGATGACAGATAACAAGTAGTTCTATGGTAAGGTGGTGAGGGACGAGGAGGAGGAGGTGGAGGAGGTGGAGGAGGATGACGATGTGCCTCTAGCAAAGAGGCACAGGGATCCTCCGACTGTGAGGATTCTAATTAGTTTAATTTATTTGCAATCTAGGAGCATGAAATGATCTTAGTGTTCATCAATCTATGTATTGAATTAAAGATTATGTGTAATGTGTGTCTTAACAAATTGTTTGGGTTGCCTCTCTATTTATTAGCTTACTATCCATCGTCATTAACTCGCCTCAATGTCTAGAGAAGTGTAATTGCTAACAATTGCCATAAGATACGATGATTGCGCCGACAAAATTCGTCACTTCGTACGTTCACTGTCACTCATACCACCTGCTTGATCCTAAGCAATCTCGGCCGTCCGTGTCTCATATATCACGAGAGGACACGGTAACTCGATTCGCCCGGCCTCTCTTCCCTGAATCCCCAATTCGCTCCCCGCATCTTTCACGAGAGGACCAAGTGACGTCAGGACTGACCAACATGTGGGATTTCACCATTCTCTATACCAACCCAGTCGTCTCGGTTATGTAAGATTAGGTTGGGGCTCCCTTTCTTCTTCTGAGCACCTTAAACCTGCATAGCTCCTTGAGATCTCTCTCCCCCCATTTGTGACTGCTATTGCAAACATTTGAGTCCTTGGTGCTCAAGAACATGATCAAACACCCCTAACTAGATGTATGGCATATTGCATGAACCAGTATAATTCCTTATTCTCCGAGTGCTAAGCTTCGTAAATTCACTAGCTCACGATATGAAACCTCGACAATATCCTTATTGCAATTAAATGAAATAAATCCAAGGTAAAAAGTTAAGTCCTAGGTGGAATAAATTTATAATTATGCATGATAAATTGACAAGAGATTGACTAATTAGATTAACTGGATGTCTATTGTGTGTACTTGTTATAAGATTGACGGAAGTGGAAGGCGCCATGTACTCCCTTGGTTTCAAATTATCTCTTTTAGTTTCCGTATTACTCGATTTGTAGAAAATACGTGCAACATTTATATCTCTAAATAAATTTATTAAAAAACTAGATTAAAGATCTTTCCAATGATATTACTTATGTACCATAAATATTAATATTTTTTAATATATGTTTTATTAAAGTTATTTCTTGGGGAACGAAAACAATAGATATTTTGGGACGGAACAAGTATATACGCTCTGGGATTTTGTTTGTTTTCATGGCCATTGCGTCAAAAGCTGCATGCTTGCTCCTCCCTGCAAAACCCAGAGATTGCTGTGTTGTGTGAGAGAGAAAGAGATCGAGGCAGACAGGCAGGCAGGCATGCAGCCCAGACAAGAGAGTGAGGAGTGAGAGGACGCGTGCATCGCTAGCTAATTGGCTGCAAGGTACGTTACGTCTACCGTGCCCAATTGTTATCGCAAATAGACGCAACCAGCAAAAGCAAAGATTTACCTACTACTACACACACCTCCCTCTCTCTCTCTATCATAAGTGCCACCATGTCCCTGTCCTCTTGTCGTCTTCCGCTCTCTCTCTCTCCTCCATCAACGAAAGGAGTAGTGAGGATGAAGGAGAGACAGAAAAAAGGGCATCATCATCAGCATCACTGGTCCTTCTAGGGTGACTGCTGCTTGTTGTTAGCAGCGATCGAGCTAAGCCAGCGAGATGGATGGATCATGGTCATGGATGGTTGAAAAGCTAGCTCCTTTCCTCTTCTCGCGCACATCTGATTTAGAATCTAGCTAGTGGTGCTAGCGTCGTCGTGGACGGAACTGTGGACCTGTACATGGTGCAATATGCAATAAGGTGGTGTTTACATCCAGAATGTAAAGTTTTTGGGTGGATGTTACATGAGGTGTTGCATGTGGTGTTCGAATACTAATAAAAAATTCGAATACTAATAAAAAAATAAATTACAGAATCCGTCAGTAAACCACGAGACAAATGTATTAAGCCTAATTAATTCATCATTAGCATATATGTTACTGTAGCACTTTTATTGTTAAATCATGGCTAATTAGGCTTAAAAGATTCATCTTGCAAGGTAGTCGTAATTTGTGCAATTAATTATTTTTAGTCTATATTTAATACTCTATGCATGTGTTCAAATATTTAATATGATAGAGCGTAAAGTTTTAACGAAGGAACTACACAAAGGTAAGTTGCACACAATTGGCGTCAACAGTCGCCGGAGCTGTAGAAGGTGTCCAAATAAATACATATCGCTTGAGCTATTTTTTAGCCATAGAATAACATGCAACATTTCAGTACAATTATCCGCATAAGCCACGGTGTTGGTCTTCGGCCTACCTACGTGTGGCTCTGAAACGACGCAGGCACACACTCTTATATACTGCTAGAATCTAAAAAACATCCCATCCGGTCATTTAATATCGTTCGTCTCTTAGCTTAAGGCTCCCTTTGTACCGCTCCGAGACGTTTCAGCTCCCGCACTGTTCATGCACTGTTGCGTATCAGGGAGAAGCAAGAAATTCGAGCTTCACCGGCTCCATGAACAGTAGCCATGCTACAGTGAGAGGGAAAGGTGGGAAGAGAAAAACAGCTTCGATCTACAGTGTTGCTACACTGTATGAACAGTATCCGTGTCAGTACGTCAGCCAGAGCCGGAGCGGCCTAGAGCCATACCAAACGGCGCCTAGCATATATAGCTTCATGGAGTATATATACAACTATGCAGCCCGCGTGTGTGTGAGAGAGAGGGAGAGAGAAAAAGGTTATTATGGGCAGCATAGCATGATAGTAGTATATAGCATCCATCCAGTGTGTGTGCGTGCGTATGACTGTATGTCCATTGACTGCTAGCTCCAGCGCCAACCACAGGGGTGTGTGTTGCCGTGTTGGCGAGCTAGCTAGGTAGTAATAGAGCGAGCTGCTAGTGGAAAGTAGAAAGAGTGAGCACACCACTATGGACATAGCGGAGGAGACCGTCGCCGGCACTGCAGCTCAGGGCGACCTCGCCGAGGTTGTGGCCCGTGCTGGTGCAATGGCCATGGCCGCTGCGGCGAGTCACCACCGGCGGCCGCCCTCTCCCTTTCCCTCTACTGCAGCAGCAGATCACAGTCACATCGTGTCGAGGGCTGCGGGCCAGATCATGGTCATCCCTGCTGCTTGTTACGACGAGGAGCAGGAGCCACGGCCTGCTGCTGCTTGCTCTGACGCGGTCATGTTCGACGCGCCGTCGTCGGCGATGGTCGTCAATCCATACCAGCTGTCTTCATCTGCAGCCACGGCGCCGCCGCCGCACGGTGGGTACTGGCTGCCGCCGCAACAGATCTCCCAGCACGCCTGCTACGGCCTCGACGTGGCCATGGGAGGCGCTGCCACCGCCGATGCCGATGGCGACGAGCCCATAATGATGGGGATCTCTCCAGTCACTCCTCCACCGCCTTCTCATCATCAAATCATGAAGAGGTTAATTGACTGGGAAAGCTAGTGCTTGCTCTATATTTCGTGGCTTGATTTCTTTAATTTTTGGATCGATAACTGTTGCCTCCTTCTTCCTTTCTCGATCGATGCATCCTTTTCAACTAACTCTTAGGATCTCGCGTGATTGATTTTCCATGCCTCTCTCAGTCTGTCTGTCTATCTATCTATCCCTTGCCTTTTCTACGGTTACTTTCGTGATAATTCATGGCTGTTTTTGCTCTCTGGTTGCCGCAGTTTACTCATAGCTGCACGACGACCCTTTTCAGCTGCCGTTTACTTTTGATGCGTATGTTAGCCCACAGCGTTCCCCCCGTAGGTGAGTGAACCATTCATCGGTCTTACCGATCACAGTTGAGCACGGCTGAGACCATCCGACCATATACATTATGATTCGAGGTTGGAGAAGAGGGAAAACAGAGCATACACACGCAGTACAAGACACCAGTGTTAGCCGAAGCTCTGTATGTGAGATAATAAATCTGAACTCTTTTTACTGAGTTGTTGTAGTAGTTTATTTATACAACTTTATCCATATAGCCCTAATACAGCCCACATGCTGTAACAGTAACTAGATAACATATAGGGCTGACTCTGCGCCGGGCTGACTCTGCGCCGGTCTCTGCATGTGGCTACAGTGCAACAGATGAGCCGTGCGGCGTCTGCACCTGCAGCGGCTACAATATCACAAAAGGAGGCCTTTTGGCGCCGTCTTCCCTTGCTGTGTTCAAACAAGCAAAGCAATAGTTTATTCTAACAATTCTTTCTCTAAACCTACTGCTATCCCTTGTACCTTCTTCATGTCGATCACCTCCTTCAGCTTCGTGAGTGAAAGACGTCCGAGCGGCTTGATGAGGACGTCCGCGGGTTGCTGACCAGTTTCGACGATCTCGATGACGATCTGCCCTCCATCGACACAGTCCCTGAGGAAGTGGAACTTCACGTCGATATGTTTGCTCCGATCGTGCAGAACCGGATTCTTCGCGAGGGCGATGGTGGGCTGGTTGTCCACCATCAATGCTGGTGGGTGAGCTTCCACGCCGGTCAGCTCGCCCAACAGTCGACGTAGCCATACAACTTTGGCACGCCACTGTGGCTGTCGTTACGTACTCTGCCTGACACGTAGATAGGACCACCACCTTCTGTTTCAGTGACAGCCATAAAATTAGGGCCGACCCGAGGAAGACGAGCACGCCAGAGGTGCTCCGTCGTCCGTCGATGTCCCCCGCCATGTCTGCATCGCTAAACACAGTGAGCTACAGCCTACTCCCATTGGTCTTTGGGAAGATGATCCTATGATCTACCGTTCCCTTGACGTAGCGTAGTAGCCGCTTCACCGTAGCCCAGTGATCCTATCTAGGATCCTCCATGAAGCGACTGACATAGCCCACGACGAACGCAATGTTCGGCCTCGTGTGGACTAGGTAGCGTAGACCGCCGACGATGCTTCGGTAGAGTGTTGCATCTACCTTCGCCGCGGTGCTGGCCTTTGTTAGCTTCAGCCGGTCCTCCATCGGAGTCACGTATGGCTTGACTCAGCCATGCCGCTCCTCTCCAATAGCTTAGAGGCATACGCGCTCTGACCGAGCGTGAGTTTCTCCTTCCCCTGTCTCACCTCGATGTCGAGGTAATAGCATAGTGCGTCGAGATCGCTCATTCGAAAATGAGCCACCATCTTGCACTTGAAGCTGTTGATGTCCTCCATGCGTGCGTCGATGACGATCAAGTCATCGACATACAAGCCGATGACGAGCTCCTCCTTCCCCGTCGCCGCTTGTAGAGCACGTGCTCGATTGCGCACCGTTGAAACCCAAGATCGCCCAGCGTGGCATCAAGCTTGGCGTTCCATGCTTATGGGGCCTACCACAGCCCGTAGAGTGCCTTACGTAGTCGGAGCACCCTGTGCTCCTCTCCGTTGATGGCGAAACCTGGAGGTTGTCTGACGAAGACCGTGTCCGCCAGCTCGCCATTGAGGAAGGCCGATTTAACATCTAAGTAATGGACGCGTCAGTCCTTTACTGCTGCAAAAGCTAGTAGCAAACGGACCAACTCCATGCGCGCTACTAGCGTAAAGACCTCCTCGAAGTCTATGCCCTCGCGCTGAACAAAGTCTCGGGCGACGAGACGCGCCTTGTGCTTGACAATGACGCTGAGCTCATCCCACTTGACCTTGTACACCCACTTCAGGTTGATTGGACGACATCCTGGAGGTGGATCGACGAGCTGCCATGTCTCGTTTTCTTCGATCACCTTCATCTGCTCCAACATCACCCGTCGCCAGTTTCCGTCCCGCTCGGCCAGCACAAACATGGGTGGTTCATCTACGCTGATGAGCAGCAGCTCTTGATCATTGAGCAGCCGACCAGCCAGTGCTGAGGGTCCTGTGCCATCGACGATGTCGTCCAGCCTGCGGAACCGCACCTCCTCACCTTTGTGGAAGGCATCCACGAACTCAGTGATGTCACTTGAAGGTGAGGCAAACTCGATCGGCGTCGATGGAGTTCCCTGTTCTACCGGAGTGCTCGGCACAGCACCTAGAGTGCTTGGCACCCTGGTTGTAGTGCTCGACACTACTTCTTGATAGCTCGTCACTACTCCTGCAGTGTTCGGCACCACTGTAGGAGCGCTCAACCTCAGTTTGGAGTGGTCGGTACCACTGCAGGACCTCTTGGCTCCCCCATGGGAGTGCTTGGCACCCGTCCTGGAGTGGTCGCTACCACTACAGAACCTCCTGGTGCCACTCCTGGCATGCTCAGCATCCCTCCAGGAGTGCTCGGCACTCCTCCCTAAGTGCTTGGCATCTCTCCCGAAGTGCTCGGCACTGCCCCAGGAGTGCTCGGCTCTACCGCTGGAGTGCTCGGCACCCCTTCTGGAGTGCTCGGCACCTCTTCCCCAGCATCTCCACCACCGTGGATGACTAGGTGCTCGACGATGAAGGTGCCGGTGAAGCCACCCGCTTCCCCCGTGCTTGGACTGCTCTAGTCCCAAGCTGCCTTCTCGTCGAACACGACATCGCACGAGACAAGCACCTTGTCTCCGCGTGGGTCATAGAGCCAGTACGCCTTGGTACCCTCCGCGTAGCCTAGGAACACAATGGGTGTGCTCCTATCCTCTAGCTTGGTGAGGTTCGGCTTCATCTTCCTGATGTGGCCGATGCAGCCAAATGTCCAAAGGAAGGACACGCTCGGCTTGCGCCCATACCAAGCTTCGAACGATGTCTTGCCTATCAGGGCCTTGGTCGGAGTGCGGTTTAGGATAAACACCACTGTGGTCACCACCTCCCCCCATAACCTTGTCGGCATGCCTTTGGCCTCCATCATGGATCGGGCCATGCCGACCACCGTCTGGTTCTGTCTCTCCACCACGCCATTCTGTTGTGGCGAGTACGGCGTGGTGTGGTGTCGCTCCACACCCTGATCTACGTAGTACACAGCGAACTCCACCGAAGTGAATTCATCGCCGCAATCAGTCCTCAGCACGCGGAGCTTCTTGCCGCTCTCGGCCTCCGCGCATGTCTTGAACTTTTTGATCACCGCCGCCGCTTTGTCCTTGCTCGTTAGGAGTTGTAGCCACATGTAGCGAGTACAATCATCCACGAGCAGGAGAAAGTACCACCGACCACCATTTGTAGCTGGCGTAATCGGCCCGCAGAGGTCGCCGTGGACGAGCTCGAGAGCATCCTTTGCGCGATACTTGGCCACCTTTGCGAATGGTAGCCTCCTCTGCTTCTCGGGCAGGCAGCTGTCACATAGCTCACCTCCATGCTTGATGTGGGGTAGCCCTCGGACCATCTTCTCTAGCCGACCAAGCGCGTCGAAGCTGAGATGTTTGAACCGGGCATGCCACATGGTTCCTTGATGTGCCTTGCCGCCAGACACACCGGCTGCTCTACCTTCAGGTTGAGCAGGTATAACCGGTTCAGGGACCTCTTCACCTTGGCAAGAAGTCGCTGCTCTCAGTCCCTGATCCTAAGGACTTCGTCTTTGATTAGTACCTCACTACCATGCTTATCCAGCTGACCAATGCTAGAACGTAGCTGTGGGATGTAATATACATTCGTTAGCGTGCGGTGCTCCCTGTTCTGACACCTGAAGATGATGGTGTCACGCCCTTGGATAGCCACCCTTGAGCCATCACCAAATTTCACTGTACCGGTAACATCGTCGTCGAGCTCGGAGAAGGATGCCTTGGAGCCCGTCATGTGGTTGCTGGCACCAGAGTCCAGATACCACTGATGCTCCTGGTCGGCGCCCACACGTTCGAGGTGGACTTGGGCGCGTGGTTCGTCGAGGTTGATAGTCTTCAGGGCCTTCCTAGGTCCTTCCACCGTTGTCGCCTCTTCCCTCTCTTTGGCCTCGACGTCGTGCAGTGCACAGAACGTCGCCATCAGGATAGTGGCCTCATCTTCATCATCAGCTTGCGTCAAATGAGCCTCAACCTTCTTCTCCTACTTGCGATTTGGGCACTCCTATGCCCAATGGCCCATCTTCCCACAGCACCGACAGACGTTGGCGTCGATCTGCTTCTTCTTGTCCGAAGAAGTCTTGCCGCGGCGCTTGCCATCGCCACCACGACTAGAGGAGGCTGTCTTCCCGAAGTTCCTCCGAGCAGCCCACTCCTCTTCCGTCAGCAACAGTTTGCCGCTGTCCTTTGTTGCTGTCGCCTGTTCCATGCGCTCGTCCACCACCCGCAGACGGCCTATCACATCCTCATTGGTGAGGGTGGACAAGTCCAGCATCGTCTCTATGGAGAGAGCGATCTGGATGTACTTTGCTGGCACAGAGTGGAGGTACTTGGAGACCGCCTCCTCTTCGTCGATGGTGATGCCATGGCTCTTCAGCTTGCTGATGAGCGTCTGCAGGTGAAGGGAGAAGTCCTCCACCGTTTCACCATCTTTGAACTTGAGGATGGCATACTCCTGCTTTAGAAGCTGGGCCATCGCCTTCTTTGCGCGGTCGGAACCGACGCGCATCGCCGCAATAGCCTCCCACGTCTCCTTAGCAGAGCTCTTCGTCCCCAATGGCTCCCTATACTCTATCGGTACAGCAGCGATGATAGCCTCCAACGCTGACATGTCATCTTCCTCATTGTCGGTGTCCTTATCAACAACATTCCAGAGCCGTCGGGCTCTGAACTTGACCTTCATGGTCACCGACCACTCTTCATAGTTGGTGCGAGTCAGCGTCAGCCAACTGATGCCGCTGACCTCCCGCACCGTGCAAACAACGACCTCCGATCGTGGCTGGGCAGCCATAGCGGTGCCACTACTGTTGTCCATCTCCGAACCGTCCGTTATCGTCAGCGGTTAGTCTGGCGACGACGCTCGTACAACTCTGATACCACTTGTTAGCCCACAGGATCACCGGCTCAGGTGAGTAAACCACTCACCAGTCTTGCCGACCACGGTCGAGCACGACCGAAGCTGTCCGACCACACATACTATGGCTCGAGGTTGAAGAAGAGGGAGAATAGAGCATACACACAGTACAAGACACCAACGTTGGTCGAAGCCCTATATGGGAGATGGTAAATCTGAACTCTCTTTACTGAGTTGCCCTGGTAGTCTATTTATACAATTCTATCCATCTAGCCTTAGTACAGCCCACATGCTATAACAGTAACTAATTAATATACAGCGCTGACTCTGCGCCGACCTCTGCATGTGGCTACAGTGCTGCAGGTGAGCCGTGCGGCGCCTACACCTGCAGCGGCTACGATATCACAGCAGGGGACCTTTCGGCGTCGACTTTTTTTTTTTGCTATGTTCACACAAGAAAAGTAGTAGTTTATTCTAACAACGTATTTGGTTAGCTGTAGGCTGTCAGTCAAAACATGCTTTGCATTGGGATGATGTGACTCGAAGCTGATTTCAATTCGACTGTTCATTTTTGACAAAACGGCGCATAGTTGTATTAACCCCTTTGTCTCTGCATATGCCTATACTTTATATAATATATTTCTTTGGGATTTGGTTATTCAGAGTACGACTAAGCTAGTTGACTTAAATTCATTCTTCGTCATTTGATGCTGGTTGGATTTTTTTTTCCTTCTGCAATAGTTCTATTCCTTCCCCATTGCTTCTTCCTAGTTTCTTTTCTTTTGAGAGAGGGGCTCTGGCGAGCTAGCAGGCACCAGCTGCAAACTCGGGCATCCAGATCCTCTCCCAGTGGTAGCTTATTAACATATAAGTTGTCAGGTTACTTTGTGTTGATCTCTGATAAACCAAGTTTGCCAAATTGATCAGATCGAGTTTATTTCCCTCTCGACTCTTAATTAGCTTATGCATCATGGTTCCAAATTATACTTTTGGAAATTCATATATAAATGATTCTAAAATTAAATAATTGCAGAACCTTTTGCGTATATACTTAATTTGCAGCAGAAAGAACGAGGTGAAGAAGGTGGTGTGTATCCCGGCGCTACCGCCGGCGAGCAGCAGGCCTGGAGGAGGAGAGGTGATTCCTTCTGATCTTTGGGCGTGGAGGAAATACGGCCAGAAACCCATCAAGGGCTCGCCTTACCCAAGGTGCCTACCCACCTTTTTTTTTCATTTTTTCTTTTAATTTGTTATTGGCAATGCAAATAATAAACAAGCACTTAATAATGATCCAATATAATTAATACTTATCAACATCAGATCTCTTTCTTTGCCTTCTTTTTCTGAAAAGGATTGCATCAGTCTCTTTTTGTTGCACAGGTACACGGTGTAGAGAGAGATGTAACATAAAAAATTAATGTTTCCACATTTCATTAATAATATGCACTGCTCATATGTGCAGGTATACCATAGCAAGTCAACCGAAACCATGCATGGTCATCTTCGATAGAGACCGCTCCAATATTCCCTGATAAGAACTGAATTAATTGGTCCAGCAAATAGGCATTTTGATATTGTTTCAGAGAAAAAACATATTAATTCATTCATAGCTCCCTCTTGATCTAATTAAGTAATTACTTTCTACTATACCTTTTCAACTATAGTATACTACAAGAAATAGTTAGTTGTATATATAAAGAATCTATCGTGCAGGTTTAATTATATACTTCTTACTAATATCTATTTATTAGATGAATAAACCTCGTCCTCGATTAGGTTGATCGCCCCTTCACTTAAGGTCACCACAAAGAGACTGTAGTATAGGCAATTAATCCAGGGGTACTTGCTCTTAAAGTGGGTTTCATAGGGCAATTTGGCAGACTAAGCCCTTGTTTAGTTCCACTCCAACTTCCAAAAAGTTGCTACAGTACCTGTCACATCGAATGTTTGCGGCCCGTGCATGGAGCATTAAATGTAGACGAAAAGAAAAACTAATTGCACAGTTTGGTGGGAAATTGCGAGACGAACGTTTTGAGCCTAATTAGTCCATGTTTGAACACTATTTGCCAAATAAAAACGAACGTGCTACAGTAGCTCCAAAATCCAAATTTCTCCAACTAAACAAGGGCTAACAATATATAAGATGACAATCACTGTTGATTTCATCATCACTCTTTTTGATCAGTTACATCCATCTATTTTCCCTATTTAGTATATGCATCAAATTAAGATAGGTTTATGCATATTTAATGCACAACTAATTAACTTCTGGTGCTACTAAAAAATCCAGTCCAAGTTTATGGCCCAATGTCCAATTATATTGCTAATTTGAATGTATGTGGCAGACAAGATATATAACTTTGCATTTTTAATAGGCCAATTATGTGTGCCTCATAGCCTCTACTAGTTTGTTCTCTGTCTCACTTGGATGCCCTAGTTTGCTTCCACCAATTTGTCTAATTGTGCAAAGTATGTGAATTTCATAAGATTTAATAAGATGATTACATGAGACAGACGAACCTTGTCTCCATTTTATTTATAAAAAGGATGGTTCATAGCAAATTAAAATGTCTGAAAACTAAGGATAGCCATTGGCCCTGTTCTACGGCACTACTTCAACAGTACTTTTTAGCGAACGAACAATATTTCTCCCTCACAACAAATTAACATAAGGTAAATTTCAGCGAGGGAGTGATTATGTTTAGCTGAAACCAAGAATAACCAGAACCAGAAACTCTCTTTGCTAGGTTTCCTATATTCTTCTAAAGATTGTACATTCCCTTAAAGTTTTTTTGGTACAATGATATGATAAACTGCCTAGCGTCAAATCCCTACTGTTTGCTGTCAAAAGTGGTCGTGTGATTCATACATTCAAACTTGTTTATTCTTCTAGTTTAGTTTAACATTGTTTTTGAGAAAAAAATATTTGTTCATCAAAGACCGGCTAGCTAGCCCATGCGTATATTTTAATCGGCAATACAACTGAGATTTCAAATGGGGTTATCATAGTGAAAGTATATCTTCACCTAACAAATTTCTTTGCTCATATATTCCATAAACTTACTGTGGTGGTTTAGAAGTCAAATATGTTTTTTCTTTTTTAATGTTCCTCCACTAATATTATTCTATATTTTTTCAGAGGTATATGACAGCTATCCAAATAAATAACGAAAATACTCAGTCACAGACATAAGTAAGCTAGCAACCAATTATTTAGGATAGAGTAAAATTTCCATCAATCTACATGCCTGAGCTGTATATATGTTTTCATGGTTTTACCTCATATTCTATGCCATCTAAAATTTCATCAAATCCTTTATACATTATAGGGCCTACAGACCTTGATACAGAATCAAAGATTATATTAAGGGCCTGTTTGGTAGGGCTCTGGCTCCTCTGAAAATGGCTCCGGCTCTGGCTCCTCTGAAGGAGCAGCTCATCTGGAGGAGCTGAAGCCGTTTTGAAAAACGTTTGGCAAAACGGCTCCTTCGCACTAGACGACGTGAACCCACAGCAAGGAGCCGCGCGAAGCTCGTTTTTAAGGCTTCTCCTGCGCAGGCAAAAAATGGCTCCGTCTCTCCATGCGGAGCCCTTTCCAAAACAGGCGTTTGATACAGCTCCTGCAGGAGCCGGAGCTAAAGCCCCTGCAGGAGCCCTGCCAAAGAGGCTCTAATTATGTGCTAGTTTTATAGACGCCGGCATGATTATTGATGCATATATATTGTCTAAAATCTGAAATATCAATCCCTTATCCCAATATTCATTAATTCACTGGAAAATTTCTAAGTATATTTATTTCCAAATGGCTGTGACTAAGTGAAACTTTATTTTACTTTGCAGAGGTTACTACAGATGCAGCAGCTCAAAGGGGTGTATGGCGAGGAAGCAAGTAGAGCGCAGCCGCAGTGACCCGAACATGCTAGTGATCACCTACACGTCAGAACACAACCACCCTTGGCCAATGCAACGCAATGTACTTGCTGGGTACTCGAGGCCTCACACTCACATGTCCAACTGCAAGAAGAAGAACAGCTGCAGGGTTGAACCGACGAGTTCATGGCCAACATCATCATCATCAAAGAATGGCAACTACTCCGAGCATAATGCAGTCCCCAGTAGCAACATCGAGTGTCAGCAGCAAATGACAAACATGATGGAAGATAATGCAGCTGGGTATGTTGCCTACGCCATCGACACTCTTCATGAGGAGGGTATTGCGATGCATCAGCCGATCAATTGCAATAGCATCCAACCTTCAGATGAGGTTTTCGCAGAGCTGGAGGAATTGGAGCCTAGTAATAATCCTGTGAATGCAAACATCTACTCTAGGGGGGTAAGTTATGAGTGGCAAAAGTTCTAATCTATCAGGCTCAAGGTATAAGGAAGGCTACAATACATATGGCATAAATGCTTTGATGAAAAATAGGTTACAATTATGCACAAATTTTACTTAATTAATTGCTGTGACAGATCATAATATATACCTTTGTGCTTATGATTAATTCAAGATAAGGTATATTTAAAGAATGAGAAAATAAATATATGTGTTTAAGATTTTGTTGCCTACATAAAAATTTCCACAATTCTATAGATCATATTTATTACTAGCACCCAATGTTATTCTAAATGGTCGGTCATCCTTTGTTTAGTGCGGTCGATAGAATATCGTCGGCAATTCTCCGAGGGGTATCCCACGAACATAGATTGAACGACAAAGATACATGTAATCAAGAACAAGAAGGCAACAGAGACACATGAGTTAGACAGGTTCAGGCCGTCAGTATGACGTAATACCTTACTCCTATGGTCTATTAGATTGTATTGGCTATCGTATGATATTGCGTGAGTTTGGAGGGGGTTCCTGCCCACCTTATATAGTCCCTGGGGCGCAACCCATGTGGTCTGCCGTGGGTATCCGGAGTCGTACCCCCACAGCTAGTCCCCGAGCATCTTGTACCTGTTGTGCAACGCCGTCTTGAGCTTGTCCGAGCAGGTGCGAACAAAGCCGAGTAGTCAAACTCATGGTCCGACCACCGTGATCAGTTGCCGAGCAGTTGTGAGCAGTCGTCGAGTAGCGTAAACCATCGTCGAGCAGAGTGAACCATCGCCGAGCAGCGTGAACCGTCGCCGAGCAGTGTGACCCAAGTATGGCTTGCCATAAGGGTGTAAGGAGCTCAAGTTCAGAATCGATTTTTTTTTCGCAATGGACTAAGTGTGCCTACTTAGAGTCTGACCACAAGAAAGAGAGATAGTCTTCTTCAGCTTCAAGAGGCACGGAGTCTTCCAGATTAAAGCAAACACACTTACCGCGAGGTGAAGTGCGCCCACTTAGTCTCCGAGCCTGATAGTAGGCGACGTAGTCACGTGGGGCCAGGATCCAAAGTAGAAGAAAAGTAGAAGACCAGCCGAGCAGGCAGCCAGTTCCCGGGCGTAGCCCCGAGATGAGAAAAAGCACATTCATCGCAAGGTGAAGTGTGCCCACTTAGTCCCCGAGCCTGACAGTAGGTGACGTAGTCACGTGGTGCTAGGGTTAGAAACAACAATCATCAGAAGAAGGTTCCTAGTGCGGTGAGGAACCAAGTCATATTGCTGACGTAGTCCCCGAGCCACAAGAGGAAATCTTGGAGAAAACAAATCGCGGAGAAAATATTGGAGTAATGGTTGTACAGTAGTAATTACTGAGCCATAAGGGTTGGCAAAGAAATCGGTGAATATTCAGTGAACAGTAACAAATTACGGAGACAAATGGATGATACGGGCCACGGTTGCGCGAAAGCCCAGGTAACGGCCCACCATGCTGTCGCAGAGAATACAGAGAGGCACAAATCGTGGGAGCAGTTTCCCAGAAACCCTCGAATGTGAAAGGTGGGGGAGTGCTTTATAACTGCACCGTCGCACCCCGCGCTCCCACCTTTGCCACTTTGCCATTTGATCTTCCTCCTGAGCCGTCACATTCCAGATTCATATCCACGCGCGCTTCCGCCACTAGCCCCAATCCGGATATGAGAGATGGCGCCGAAGAGGGGAGCTGCGAACCCAAAGAAGGTGAGCGCGGGAGCCAGCCGTGACGAAGAGTGGGTGCCGTCATGCACGGGGGAGACAGAGCTCAACAGATTGGTGGAGGCGGGCGTTCTTCCTGACCATGTCACTGCAGGATGGCGGCCGACCCTTGGTGAGCCCTACCCAATGCCTCATACCGATGAAGCTGTAGTATTTGAGGACTACTTTTGGCACGGATTAGGATTTCCTGTTCATCCGTTCTTGAGGGATTTGTTGGAGGTCTAGAGAGTCAGTCTGTGCAACCTCCGCCCAAACACCATATTGCACATATCTATCTTCATCCATTTTTGTGAGGCGTATCTTGGAATCCTTCCCCACTTCAACCTCTTCCATCACTTGTTCTGGCTGAAGAAAGGCGGCGGTGGTTCCAAGGTGGTCAGCGGAGTGTACCTTCAGCTGCGCGATGGAATGGTGGGCGAGTACCTTACTATGCCGTTAAGCACGTCGCTGAAGGGGTGGAACACCAGGTGGTTCTACATGAAGTGGAGCCATCCTGCCATCCACTACGATGCTGACCACATCCTGGAGAGCCAGAAAAGCTGATCGAAGAGGCCAAGCAGTGCTGATATGGAGCAAGTGAGGGAGCTCCTCAGCCTAATAAAGAGAGTGAAGACCAACGGTGGACTAGTGGTGGCGAGCTTCATAGTGCGCCATGTCCAGCCCTGCAAGGAGAGGGCCCACGTAGGCTATGACTTCAAGGGCGACACCGACGGCACCTGGGAGAGGACGGAGATGCTGTCGAGGGACGATATGCAAGAGCGAGCTGCAGAGCTATCTGCTCCATTTGCCTCGTTCAACATGTCAGGGCAGATGAGACCCTTTAACTGCAAGAATCTGCCTCCTTAGGTAAACATCCCAATTGTTTGTTCCTGATGCTTTGTACCCTTAATCATTGCTGAGTAGTGGACTGATTTACTTATGAAAAGATCCATTCACAAGAAAGAGCGGTGTACTTCTTAGGCGTACCAAGAGGCGATTGGCCGTAGGCAGTGGATGCCTGGCCACCAACGCAACCTAAGGAAGGTGTCGTTAGTGTCTCGTCGGAGTCCGAAGGCGCCAACGCTGGTCAAACGGAGAATACCCCCCGGTGTCAGAGAAAGTTTAGGGGAAGAGGGCCGCGATAGATGAGCCAGCCCTAAAGAAGAGAAAGACGGCGGGTGCTGTCCCGCGCAAGCCGGGTGACATCTCGCTTGGCAACGACGAGACCACTCAGACGCAGAGCGCAGCGATGTCCGAGTGGTTGGATGACGATGAAGTGCCAGTAGCCCCTCCACCGAGCACTAAGGCGCCTCCATGCAACATGTGTGCGGAGGAGCAATCGAAGGGATGGGAGCAGCAGGTGACGGGAGTCACAGAGCGAAAGGAGGAGGCGAGGCCGATGACGGATGTCACAAGATCTCTACCCCAGGGCATAGGAGTCGACCCTAGGGCCATGCCTGGGGGCTTGGGTAGGTAGCGTTGGTTTAGGAAAGTGTACCGGCAGGCCAACACGTAAGTATCCTTGCCTTGGAGTCATTTTGTTGTCGTATCCTTATCTTTTTTGGTGACTGACAAGCTGATCTATACGAAGGATCTGACCCTGCCCATCTAGACTGACGAATAGCCAAGGGCTGGTCCCAGAGGGGAGGCAACACTGGCAGACCGCGTCTCAGAGTACCTAGGTGCTTGGCGGCCTACGAAAGAGTCAACCGCCGCTACCGATGTACTTGGCGGCGGTGAACGGTTGGCACCGATGGTGGACGGGTCGACAGCGATGCCCGAGGTAGCGGTGGACACCACCGGGACCTCAGGAGTAGAGGCTAGAGTTGTCGACGCTATGTCGGAGTCTAGAGCGGAGAAACCTACAGTGCTGGAGGAGCAGACGGTGCACCCTAAAGCGTCAAATGGCATGGTCGGACATGCTGTCCGACCACGGAGCCCCCTGGTGGTGCCTCCATCTATGGAGGAAGAGGAGGAGGTGGATGATATCTTCGAAGAGCTCGACTGCTTTCTTTGTAGTGGACAAAACAAGCGGTTTGTATTCGATCCACTTAGAGAACTTGTTAATGGCGACGTACACGTACCGAAAACCACCTGGAGCTGGCTTGAAGGGCCCGATCATATCCAGTCCCTAGCATGTGAAGGGCCAGGAAGCTGGGATGGTCTATAGTTCTTGTGCCGGCAAGTGTATTTGCTTGGCAAAAAATTGGCAACCCTCACAACGTCGGATGAGGTCTTCTGCATTGGAGATAGCCGTGGGCTAGTAAAAACTAGCTTGGAAAGCTTTGCTGACCAGGTTTCTCAAGGCCATGTGGTTGCTGCAGGAACCAGAGTGAATTTCAAGAAGTAGTTTCACCCCCTCTTCTTGGGTGATGCATTTCTGCAGCATCCCTTCGTTGGCACTTTTCCTCATCAAGTTGTCGTCCACCAGGACGTAATGCTTGCTTCGATGAATTAGGTGTTCAGTTTTAGTCTTATTGGTAGGTACTTTGGCGCTGGTGAGGTACTTGATGAACTGTTCCCTCCAATCGATGGTCAGCGAAGGTACTGTAAGTACCAGCTGCTCGGCGGGGGAAATTTCTCGAACTTCCTTCTCTTCCTTAATGGATGACACCAAAAGATCTTGAAGGAAGACCCTAGGTGGAATCATGGTACAAGAAGAGCCTATCTTGGATAGGTGGTCGGCGAGTTGATTTTGATCTTGTACCATGTGATGGTACTCGATACCGTAGAATTTTCCTTCAAGCTTCTTGATTTCGGTGCAATATGCATTCATCTTTTCACTGGAACAGGTCCAGTCTTTGTTGAGCTAGTTTACGACTAGCACGGAGTCCCCGTATACCATGAGGCATTGACGCCAAGGTCAATGGCTATATGGAGTCCATGGAGACACGCTTCATATTCGACGACGTTGTTGGAGGTCGGAAAATGTATTCAGAGAACGTATCAGAGCTTATCCTTGGTCAGCATAATGAACAGAATGCCCACACCAGCACCATTGATGTTGAGGACACCATCGAAGTACATCACCTAGTGCTTGGGGCAAGTAGCGGCGATGGGCTCTTAGATCTCGGTCCACTCAGCGACAAAAATCAGCAAGCGCCTATGACTTGATGGTAGGCCTGCTTCTAAATTCGATGGAGTAAGTGCTGAGCTCGACAGCCCACTTGATGATGTGGCCATTGGCCTCTTTGTTGTGGAGAATGTCCCCTAGAGGGAACTCAGTGACCACGGCGATCTTGTAATACTCGAAGTAATGGCGGAGCTTGCGTGACGTGATTAGAATAGCATATAGCAGTTTCTAAACTTGAGGATAACGAGTTTTGGGCTCATTAAGGACCTCATTGATGAAGTAGACTAGACGTTGCACCTTATAGGCGTGCCCGACCTCCTCATGTTCGACGACGATAGCTGTGCTAACGACATGAGAAGTGGTGGCGATGTAGATCAGTAGAGTTTTGTCTGGTCGAGGCGCCATCATAATCAGAGGCTTTGTTAAAAATGACTTGAGCTGCTCGAAAGCTGTATCTGCCTCCTCTGACTAGGAAATGTGCTCAAAGGCCTTGAGGAGTTTGAAGAACAATAGTCCCTTTTCACCAAGGCGTGATATAAAGTGACTGAGAGCAGCCATGCAACCCGTAAGCTTTTGAATATCCTTAACGGACGTTGGCCGTTTCATGTTGGTGATAGCAGAGACCTTGTCGGGATTGGGTTCGATGCCACAGGCACTAACGATGTAGCCCAGGAGTATATCGGATGGAACTCCAAAGATACACTTTGAAGGGTTCAACTTCCATCGGTACCTTTTCAGGTTGGTGAAAGTTTCTTCGAGGTCAGCGATGAGATTATCAGTGGTCTTGGACTTGATGACCACATTGTTGATGTAAGCTTTGACATTGCGGCCTATCTATTGATCGAGGCACATCTGGATGGCCCTTTGGTAGGTCACCCCAGCGTTCTTGAGTCCAAAGGACATGGTGGTGTAGCAGTACGCTCCAAAGGGCATGATAAATGACATCTTGATCTGGTCTTCTTCCTTGAGGGAGATCTAGTGATAGTCGAAGTAACAGTCGAGGAAGGAGAATAGTTTGCAGCCGGTGGTGGAGTCTACAACCTCATCTATCCGAGGCAGACCGAAGGGGTCTTTAGGGCAGTGTTTGTTAAGATCGGTGTAATCAACGCATATTCTCCATTCTTTATTCTTTTTTGAATGAAAATAAGGTTTGCTAACCACTCAGGATGATACACTTCTTTTATGAATCCGTCAGCTAGGAGCCATTTTATTTCTACCCTAATAGCCTCCTTCTTGTCTAGCGTGAATCGTCAGAGTTTTTGCTTGATCGGTTTGACGGTCGGCGAGACATTCAAGGAGTGCTCGATCTTCTCCCGTGGTATCCCCGACATGTCTGCATGTTTCCAAGCAAACACATTGGCGTTGGCATGTAGTAAGGAGATGAGCGCGCTTTCCTATTTGGGGTCGAGGTGAGCCCCAATCTTCACTGTCTTGGAGGGGTCGTCGAGGCCGAGGCTGACTTCCTTAGTTTCCTTGGACTTGTCAAAGGCATGAGGAGGCTCTAGTGATGGGATCTCCAGGTCATCGGCGGGCACAAACTTGGCGTCGATGACCACACTGGCCATCTGGATGGAGAGGTTGGTGGCTTTGGCGAGGGCGAGACTCTCTATCTCGTAGGCATAGGCGATTGAGAGGTTGGCCCATTGGGCCAGGACTCCTATAGGTGAAGGCATCTTTAGCACCAGATAAGCGTAGTGGGGTACAACCATGAACTTGGCTAGAGCTGGCCGACCAAGTATGGCATGGTAGGCAGTGTTGAAGTCAGCTCGATGCGGTAGTTACTTGCCATGCCGAGCTATACTGGTAGGGTGATCTCTCCAAGCGGTTTGGATGCCCTGCTAGGTACCACACCCTAGAAGGAGGAGTCGGAGGGTGTGGGTTCTGTTATCCCGAGGCCTAGCTCATTTAGGGCTCCGGCGAAGAGGAGGTTCAGAGCGCTCCCACCGTCGATGAGCACTTTTCTAAAAAGCACTTTCTGGACGGTTGCATCAAGGACGAGGGTGAAATGCCCTATGTAGGGGATGTCCGCCCACTGGTCGGCCCTGCTGAAGGTGATGGGGACCTCAGACCAAGGGCGATAGCTGGGGTTGGCGGCGGTGTCTTTTGCAGTGACGGCGAGCACCCGACGGGCGGCGAGCTTCCATTCTCTTCTGCTCTCAGTGGAGGCGAGGCCCCTGAAGATGGTGGCGACCACCTTGTCATGATCCTAGAAGGCATTATTATTGCCCCCAGGTGGTCGGCGGCCTCCGGCACCATCGTTGTTGTCGTCGTCTAGCTTTTTGGCCTGAAATTCCTTAGCCAAGCCGAGATAGTCCTTCATCTTATGCTTGACATTCTTGTGGAGAGGGCACGGGCCATCAAGGATCTTCTTGTACTGCTCATTGTAGTAACGCTTGGCGCGAGGTTCATCAACGGTGGCGACGATGTGTACTGGCCGACGGCGGTGATATTGACTAGACTTGGGTCCTTTTGGCCATTCACGACCGCTGTCCCGATAATGACTATGGTCGTTGTAGCGGTGGTTGTTGTGGTGCCGGTCATCGGGGCGATCGTCGCTGCGGCAAGTTGGGCGATGAGTGCCCGCATCTTCGTTGAAGCGCACCTTAGCTTTTTCAGTGTCGACGTATTGGTTGGCGGTCGTAATCATCTCACCAATCCCCGTGGGTGGCTTGCGGTTGAACTTTGAGCGGAGATCGCGTTGATGGAGTCCTCGGACGAAGGTGGTGATGACCTCAGCTTCTGTGATGTTAGGAATAGAATTCCTCATCTTAGAAAAGCATCTAATGTAGCTACAGAGGAGCTCGTATGACTTCTGATAGATGTGGTTCAGATCATGCTTGGTGCCCGGCCAAGTACACATAGCCATGTAGTTGTCGGTGAAGACCTTTTTCAGCTCTTCCTAGGATCTGATGGAGTTTGGAGCAAGGCTTGTGAACCAGTTTATGGCGGTTGGCGTGAGCATGACGGGAAGATAATTTGCCATGACACTGGTATCTCCTCTAGCGGCGCGCACAGCAGTGGCATAAGCCTATAGCCACTATGTGGGGTTCATCCTTCCCTCGTAGGGCTTGGCCCCAGTGATTTTGAAACCACGGGGCCACTAGAGTGTTTGGAGTGCCCTCGTGAATGCTGGGGGCCCTTTGGGGTTGTCGGCACCATGATCTGCAGCATTGCCGACGTTGAGTGGCTCGAGAGCTTAGTCTAGGTTACCATACTCTTGCTCGTACTCTTGACGGCGGCATACTTCTTCATAACGACCGAAACAGCACTCGTTGATACGTCGTCGCGCATCTTGGAGATTATTGAGGTGCACTCGAACGTCCTGGTCAACCTCCTAGTTGTGTTGGTGAGGGTGTTTGATGCGGTTGCCCCTAGCTCCCCCTGGAGGGCTTGCCTATTGTCATGGTGCTGGCCGGTGAAGTGACTTGGGCGGTGATTGGATCTTGGCATGGCTGATCAGCGGATCGAGCTTGTGGAGTATGAAGGTCTCTGATCCTGACAAATCTCGTTGACCTGGCAGTGCACCGCTTTAAGCATAGCGGTGACCTTGGTGACCTCTGGCATCTGCGGGAGCCGAGCGAGCTCGTTGGCGAACACGACTAGGTTAGCGCTTGGGGTCTTGAAGATGTTGTGTCCGTCAACACAGACAAATTCATCATCGAGGTTGCGGTGGAGTTGGCGTGGCCCTCATTGCGAGTCAAGCTAGGCCTCGGCCATCGCAAGGGCAACCTCGTTTGCTCGGTGCTACACACGATTGATGTTCCTGTTTACGCGGGTAGCACAATCCTCCTCGGTTTCCCCTTCCCGCTGGGGGCTGTCGACGCTGACGTTGAAGATTGTGCCCCCACGGAAAGGAGGGAGAGGAAGTTGCTTGGTGGTGGTCTCAACAACCATCACCGTAGAGCCATGGGGGTCAGAGTCCGAATTCTCCTCCAAGATGGTTTGGAGGGATGCCCCGGGGCATCGACCAACATGTAGCATGTTGACAGCCGGCGGGAGCTGGTCGGCGGGAGGTTGGACATCTCCAACCTGGTCGATGAACTTGCCTCTTAGGGCATCTTGGTAGGTGGCAGCGACATTGGTGAGCCCGAAGGGTAGGGTGTAACCCCTGAAGTTTTCCGAGCAGCCTTCGACAGATCTGGATCGGAGGGTGGTCGGCGCTGAACTAGAGTGTCTAGAGCCGATTCTTCGATGGAGAGGCAATCAGCGAGCTTCTGACCAACCTGATCGATGGATGTGATCAGATTATTGTTGTTGATTTGCCTCCTCTGGTAGCAAGGAAGCGAGCAGTGAGTTGTTGATGAAGGCGACCACGAAGGCGGTTCTAAGATCGGATCTGCAGTCGCATGTGTTGGGGTGATCGGCGTAGAATTGATCTACACCAGCTCGATGAGCTCTCTGACTCCATCAGCGTTGATGATCCACGAGATCGATCCAACTATGAAGATCTGGCTAGGCTGTGGGAGGGACGAAGAGTCTACGGAAAGTAACATCTTGTTCGATATAGAAACAACACGCACACCCCTACCTGGCGCACCAACTGTCGACAGAATATCATCGGTAGTCCTCCGAGGGGTATCCCACGAAGGTAGATTGAACGGCAGAGATGCGCGTAATCGAGAACAAGAAGGCAACAGAGACACATAAGTTAGAGAGGTTCAGGCCGTCAGTATGACATAATACCCTACTCCTATGGTCTGTTGGATTGTATTAGGTATTGTATGATATTGCGTGAGTTTGGAGGGGTCCCTGTCTGCCTTATATAGTTCGGGGGCAGGGTTACAAGTCGGTTAGATCTAGGAGATAACCAGAAAGTAATAACAGATTACATCATGGGATCATACATATCATAACAGATCTCATAGTATCTTCAGGATATCTTCCTGGTGTCTTGCGGGAGGCGCCGAGCAGCGTCGTGCCCCGCAAGGCTTTGTCTTGTGGGCTGGGCCGCCCCTGAGGACGCAGCCCATGTGGTTTGCCGTGGGTATCCGGGGTCGTACCCCCCACAAGTGCTTAGGGCATTTAGACAGTGTTTAAACAGAGTTTAACAGTCCAAATGGTTTTATATAGTAACACTAAAATATACATAGTAATTATGAATGTAAAAGTCAACAAATGTGCTAGAAAGTATAAATATTTACGTATGTCAAAATAAGTATTCTATCAAATATTTTCTAGAAGAAAACTAAATCTACTTCACCTCATATACTTACAATGATAATTAGATGGGTGCCAATGTGGTAGCTGTAATCCTTCTATTGACTAAATGATGAATTAAATTGTTGTTTATCTCATTTAATCACATTTAACTTGATCTTGTTCAAACCGCTTAGAAGGGTTTTAATGCTCTAAATAGTTCAACCATCCATTGCACCATTTAGGACCTAAACAATATGAGTGGCCTTTTTTTGCCATTTAAACATTTAAATGGATTAAACCGATGTTTAGGCCAACAATGCAAGCTAGTATGTGTATTTCAATTCAAGTACATCACGCATATGTATATATATTCTAACTACCTATATTCAGGATGTAATTTTGATTGGATGGTGGTTCACTGGTTCTGAACTATAATTTTTTAATGACTCATCATTCTAGAAATGAATACTGATCTATAGGTTCATTCATGTAAACAACCAAAATGATTAAAGTCTCCCCTTATTGAACATTTGCAAAAAAAAGAATATCTATATAAATCGGAAGCATATATATATATATATATATATATATATATATATATATATATATATATATATATATATATGTATGACACATATCCATTTTTTATAGGAAATAAGGGAGGACCCTACCTTTTTATATATAAAGAAAATTATACACAAAGCTACAGGGATATTCATTATACCCAAAAAAAGAGAGAAGAAACATTAATTATTCAATGATTCACTTAATAATATTTTGGTCTGGTTTTGCCCCAATTGTAACTAGGCAAAGCTCCTCTTCAAAGTGTGTCATCCAAGAGAACCCCATAGTAAAATGATGTTGTTCTGATGGCACCAAGCATTCCAACAAGCCACAATGACAATCTCTCCCTAGATATCCTACTTTCAAAACTCTCTTGTTGTTATCATGCATGTCTAGAGGATTAGAGAGAGAGAGAGAGAGAGGTCCCAAGAGATTCAAAGTAGTTGCCAGTACCACTAACTAAGAGGGCAATTGGAGAACAAATGAGACCTTTCTTGAACAAAGATAAATCATATTTCCATATTACCACGGAAACCATCAAAGAACAACAAAGTTAGAAAGCAAAAGCATTGGAATACAAGAAGTCAGCTGATTCGAGTGAACAATCTGCGTGTAAAAGGTTTTAAGTTAAGATACCTCCCACACAAAAGACAAGTTCTAGTAATTAGCCAAAGATAGCAAACAAAATAAGGCTCAACACTCAGTTCAGACATCACTCACAACTCTTAGTTCTTCCTCTCTTAGATGTCATCCTCGTTGTCACCAGTCGATTCTTAGATGCGGTGATGCCTAGCTCCTGGCGATGTGGAGTTGTGACCATCGTGCAAGTGGCATCATGTGGTAGAATGTTCAGTCCATCCACCACCTTTTATTTGAGGCCTACCTTGAGTAAAGATGACCAAAATTTAAGAAAAGAATGAGCTCTAGTTGTCACTTCCAAAGGGTGCATCATGGTATTTTTGTCAAAATAAGTTCTGTTTCGACATTTCCATGTTGACCAACAAAGTCAACAAAACATACATTCATTTTATCATTAGGTAGCCATTTTTGCAATCATGACCAGCATTGTTGAATGGAATTAGGGACACAATTTTCACAAATCAAGCTGACTATGATACCCTAATTAGAGTTGACAACTTTGCATTCAAAGAAAAGATGACTCACTGTTCCATTCTCATTACAAAAATAGCATGTGGGATGGCCCTTCCATTTCCTTTTGATCATTTTAAATTTGGTGAATATAACATCATTCTCTAATAGCCACAAGAAGTATTTAATTTTTAGTAGAATTTTGGCTTTCCATACGTGTTTATGACAAGACCAGATTCCATCTGAGTTAATTGTTCGTACATAGATCTGACTATGAACAAGCTAGATCTTGTCCACTTCCACCTTATATTGTCTCTAGAATTCACCAAATTCAGAGTTGAGACATGACTCATATAAAGTTCCATTGATCCCTCAAGAAACCTTGAAGCCAACTTCTAAATTTCAAATTGTCATTTATAATTTTTATAGTTATACATTGAAATGGATTTCTCTTCACAAAGATCAAATAAAACAAGATAATGTTGGCTAAGGGTGTCTCACCCCACTAGATATCCATCTAAAGAGAAGTCTCTTCGATGTGTTGAGAAATAAGTTTTACCCCTAATCATTTTATTCTAAACAAAGATGAAAGGCTTATTAGGCGGTGCTGACTTGGTCTTGATGGTTAATGGACATGGAATCCAATAATTGATTAGGGTTGTGGCAATGGGAGTGCAGTATGGATAGGGTGGCCAATGGGGGACTTATCCTATTAGTAAGGTTTGTGCTAAAGATTGGGGGTGGCGAGGTTCATGTGGTTAATTAAGGATAGCTAGGGTGGTGCGTGTATCTAGGAAAATAAGGTTATAGTGGACCCAACGATTTTTAGTGTCGAACATTTTAAGATGCTTGTCTCTAAAAATCGCTATTAACAAAGGCAACCGTTCTAAGCGTGCGTCTTTTTTTGAGAATTACACAGTACAACGCAGACGCTCACAACACGCAGGCACACTCACCCTTATGAACACATGTATGCAAACCCTACCCCTATGAGCACCTCTGAAGGACTGAGCCAGCAGATCTTTAAAAATCGATTTTTAGAGGCGGGGTGTTAAGATGATGGCAATTAGTTCAGGATGGACGAGCTAAGCACGGGTGGAGCTATGTAGGGCCATAGTGGGTTGTGCCCCCCTGTCATCCAAATTTGTTGAGCTAGATATATATAGAAGCAAGAGAAAAGCATATCAATTAAGTAGTAATGGCCTTTTCTAGCGCAGAGCAGCAATGAGCACAATTGCTCATCCCAATTCCTAGATATTTAGGGATGCTAGAAGAGTTATTGGAGTAGTGATATGGTATAGTTTTCTTTACTTCTAACTTCTAAGTACTCATTTAAAATTGAGGTGATTAGCTATATTTTGTGTTTTTTGGTATGTTCTTACTCATAGTTCTTGAATTTATTCCCAAACAAAATAATACATGCACTTCTATCTTGCATTAGAAAAGTAGATAATTATTTTATCTGCCTATTTAGTATATTTTAATTTTTCCTTTAGTTGCCGATTGTAACATTTTTTATTTTAGCCCCCCCTTCAATTAAGAGGTACGCTCCGCCACTAGAGCTAAGGCTGGAGACGAAGGGAATGAAGGAACATCCACACTAGCAATAATTGGGGCTTGGGGCTTGGGGTTTTGGGGTGGTGGGAGCATCCGTGCATGACTACTTATTTGGAGGAATGTAGGAGAATAGAATCAGACGAATACTAAGAAAAAATGAACCTATTGATTTCACGAGCCTTTTAACTACACAGTATGGATGATAGTACATATGATGGTGACTCAATTATATATTGTGGCCTTTATATTACTGTTTGCTGGGAGGAAAAGCTTGATAATCAACCATATGCTTGGTACCTTCCAAGGACAGTAAAACATATATATGTTTGTAAAATGTATCAAGTGATAACATGATGAGATTGGGTCCAATAATGAAATTGAAATGTTAAGTCAAGGTGTACCATGTAACACCCCTGGTATTTGGCTTCCACATTTGCACTTGCATTTCAAAAGCATGAGCATCATTCATCCATCATGAGCTTAGATTGTTTGGAACATGCTTTTGAAACTTTGCAACATATGTTTATTTTCCATGTGTGTTTGTTTTATAAAATGGATAGTGTGCAACACTCAAGTGCAACATGTGCAACTCACTCTTGAAACATGTCACATACTTTAGTGAAACATGGTTAGTTAGTACTATGCAACAAACTCATGAAACATATGAAACATGGCTTTGAAACAAAAGTAGCAATTCACTTGTTTTTCCTTGTTTCAATGTATGTGGTGCTTGATTTTGGTGTGATCAATGTGTGGTGTTGTTAATTATCACCTAAAACACCTTGACTACACTTAGGATGTCTAATGGAACAATGTTTATGTTAATGACTTTGCCTAATTATGCTTCTAGGGTTTAGTTTGACTAGGTGCTCCTCTTGAGTGCTTTTGTTTGACTGAACTAGAACAGTGCCATAGAGTGTTTGCATGTCTAAGCAACCTAAAGTAAATTTGTAGAAAATTATATATGGAACAAACTTTGTTTAGAGGTCAAGTCATGAAAATGTGTGGAACAGCCCCAAACATGGCCTAAAAGGTAGATTTGGGTGCTGATTCAGCACTTAGAATTTTTCTAAGTCAAAAATCGAATTCCAGTTTCATTGGCTCAACTTTGGCATGATTTTACTCTGCATTGGTTGAGAATTAGACTATGATCCTTTAATAGGAATTGTAGCTAGTATATAGGGCTTCAATTGTTGTTAAGACTGTTTGCACTGAAGAGCCACGGTTTAGGAGTTTGAACGCTGTGAAATCACGTCGTCAAGCGGTTGATCGCGGGCCTAATGGCCATCTCCGTCAGGCTGTGTGGCCGATCGACATCAGGCCAGGCTCACCAAGTGGTGGCCGTACGTTGGCATTGCCTCTGCTTGTCATGCCATTGCTGCCACGATGATGCCATGCGCCTGCTGGTTCGCTTACTTGCTTGATCCGCGTCGCCTCGCCTCGCCAGTTTGCCCAGAAGCAAAGCACCGCGCTGCACCATTTCTACCGAGCAAGCGTCGCCGTCGCACAGCTCCTCTGCTAGCCAGCTGCTGCGCAATTGCTCACACCCATAGACTTGCCTAGCCCTGCTCTACTCCCTTGACCTCTTCGTAGTTTCAGTCGAGCCTAGGTGAGGGCCCTTTGGCCAATTCCGTCGCCGTCGCCATGACTGTCACCACGCCGAAGCGTCAGCTCACCGTGGCCTGAGCTTACCACCACTCCTCCATGCCCCCTTTCCTCCACATTGTGTTCCACATGCCTCGTAGTGACTCTAATCCTATCCAATCTAACTGCTACCACCTGAATGTCGCCGGCGGGTGAGCTTCGCCGCAGAAAGCTCCGCCGCCGTGCGGACCTCTCCGTGGCTAGGTGTCCCTAGAGCATCTCCTAACCCTAGGCTAGCACAAATAGTTTCGCCTGAACACCATGGTGCCGTAGAGCCTTTTGCCTGGACCCGCCATGGTCGGAGCCGGTCGGCGCACCGTCGTGCCACGCCGCCGTACCGCCATGGCCGGCGACGACACGCCTCCAGTGCGCCTCAACCCTAACCACTTACCTCTATAGATGCGGGAGAGTGAGGAGAGCACCATGCTGGGGGCGGTTTCGCTGGCAGATTCGCCGTCGGCGAGCTACTGTCGTTTAACCGCTGTCCCCTACTCTGGTTAGACTAACCGGTGGGGTCCACTGACCTGTGGGTCCCGGCTGTCAGTGGCTGTGAAGTGAAAAGATAGTTCATTTATTTCTAGATTTACATGCAACTTTGGAAAATCATAAGTGGAATTTAATGATCCAATTTTGGTGAACCAAAATTTATGGTGTTCCTCATGAAGTGTAGTATTTAGGAAAAATATAACATGAACACTTATAGTAAAGTTTCTGGAAGAATTAAATTGCAACTTAAAATGTGTTTTTAAATGAATGCAAACTTGTTTAACTCATATCTAGAGTTCCAATGCTCCAAAAATTATGCAATTTGTATGGTGAGCTGTTCTTGATGAGTAGAAGCTCTGGTAAAAATTTGAGAGTCATTGCATGAATAGTTTTTGAGTTACTAATTTCCCTTTTATAATTAGGTGATCCTTGTGTGAATTTTAATAATTAATCTATGAATCCAATTCTCATTAAATTTATTGGAAGTTGTCCTGATACCTTAAATATGCTAAGAAAAATATTTCTTCTATTGTTTGACACTTTTCACTAGGGTTTTCTATTTATGGTATTTTAAGCCCTGCTGGCTTGTCATTTTTGTGTAGGATGTTATAATTGTTCAAACACTGTGAAATTTATATAGTAGTCTATTAGGGACATGTATAAGCTACTGTAATTTTTGTGGAATTTTCTATACACTTTGTCTAGGTGTTTATTATTTAACCTAAGTATCTAAATAAATTAATAAAGGCATGAAAGGAATTTATTTAGGAATGGCCACTATATTTTCTAGTGTTCATTTGATGTATGTTAACTGTTGGTAATATTGGTAGTACTCTTAGTACTATTCTTGTATGAAATGAAATATTATTTCACTATAATTCACCTATAGTGACTTTCTGGACAGATTTTAGAGTTAAGCAAATTAACTGGTGAAGATGAGATTTGCTAGGAATCTTGTCTAAAACAAAGTTGTATATAACTCACTTAACTAGCTTGTGTTAAATTTTCATGGCATTTGGCCAAATAGTTTTTGAGTTATGCCTGTTCAAAATTGGCCTTCAGAAATTGTAGCTCTCTGGAATTTCTAGACTAGATTTGATAAATGTGCCTATTTGACCTTGTTAACTTGGTAATCATGCTAAGAGGTTTCAATATGAAATTTATACAATTTCATAAGCTTTCCAGATTGTCTTGTTGCATGTCTTTTGGATTAGTACAACTCTAGTTATGAGTAAAACTAGTTGATGTAGTTTATAGCCTTGACTCTGTGATTGCAGTGAATAATTTGTTTGCTTGCTATGAGTTGATGTGATGATTTAGATGCTAGGCTAATTAACATAACTTGTTAGTTGCAGGTGCTAGACCTCTTACTGAAGATGAACAACCTTATCTTAGGTTGTTAGAGCTTGGTGAGTGTGTAGTTCTTGTTGTCTAGAAGAGATATGCACCTACTCAATAAAATAGGTGTTAATCTTGTATCATCGTGTCTTTCATGCGTCCATCTATACATGACTACACATTTCATCATCACCTTCCATCTCTTGTGCATGCATGATTCTTATACTATGCATATGTATGCAATAGGTGTTCCGAAGAGAGTCACGCTTCTAGAATTTGAGCAAGGAATCCCGGAGGAACAGCAGCAAGCTCAGGAGCAGGAGGTGCAGGTCCCCAAAGAAGGAGCCAACAAAGAAGTTCTTGAGTGTCCTGATCACCAACCTTCATCTTTTTTGAAAGGCAAGCCCCGGAGCATTCTAAGTCTCCTATGTTTTGAAAATGGTTACTTTGAGTATCTTTATTTGTGGATGCATTAAGTGATAGGAATTGGATGCAAACACTTGTTGCATATATATCTATTCCTTATCCAGTAAATGTACCCTAAATCCTATTTTGGTCTAGGAGCAAATCAAAGCTTAGCCTTGCTTAGACCGGTAAAAGTCAGGTGATTTCCTATCACCTGCAAGTTAGGATGATGTCTGGTCCCGGTTGGCTATATTTGCTATCGTGGAAATAACCATGTGTTAATAATGAATGGAGACCGAGCGGGATATCGATAGAGAAGCAACAAGGCAAGGAGGTCTTGGGTGTGGATCTATCCCCATCTATGTCGTTTAAGGACCGATTCGCTATATGTCCTCATGTCATGTTGAACGCAACCTAACACTTCGCTGGCTGGATAAGTCGTTCTGACCATGAAGCCTAGTAGTTTGACTCAGGCCGGGAACCGGGGGTCGTGCGCATTCTAGAGGTAGTAAAGATGTGCTTGGGGACATTGGTGTGAGTCCAAGGGGTTAGGTGCTTAAAATTCCTGCACTTCCTGGCAGAGTGTCGCCCTTGAGGATGCGGCGCTGTCCGGACCCGCGACTCCGAAGTTGTACCAAAGGTGACTTGATTGCGACCCTGGGGGAAGCAGAGTTTGTGTTAGGAATACCCCTCTAGCTGGATAGGAATCGATTCGAATCACCGTCTCTCCCGGATAGTGAGAACTTGACTGAGCAGCGGCAACGTAGATTCACTAAATTTAAAGATATGGTTAAATGATGATGATGATGATGATAATGATAATGAGCCATGAAATACCTGATATGGTTATTATTATTGTTTGCACTTAATCAAGTGATTGATTAGTATAGGTGCTAATATAGATGATAGGTAATGGCTAAAAGTCACTGCTAGTACAGGAGAATAATGATAATGATTACTCAAGCTTATATGCAAAAAGGTTGTCTAGCAAGATCCACTGATAAAGCCATGCATACTCGGTGTTATTTATTTTTGGTTTATGACGGGTAAGTCTAGCTGAGTATATTCTCGTACTCAGGGTTTATTTCCCCTTTGTTGCAGATGACATGCTCTGTAACGGCTACTGCAAGTATTGTCTCCACCCTGCGGGGAATGAAGACTAGATCATGGGGCATGATCGTCTATGTTATCTTATCATGTTGCTTTTGCTAGATATGACTATGGAACTGGCTTGTATTTGAACTAAGCATGTGTGAGGGTCTCAAACTACTTTGCTTTCGCTATTTATGAACCTGTGTTGTAATAACTATGTGAACTCCGATGTATGAGGTAATTGTGAACTACTTGTGAAATGGATGTAACATGTGGCTTGTTTTGTGAATCACTATGATCTTAGTTGTATGCAAGTTGGTTTGAAATCCTTCGTGGTTTTTGTTGACTACCGGATTTATATGGGTTCAAGTATGATGGTTTGATCACTTCGGTGATTGCTTTCGTACTTATGCTCTTATAAATTGATCGGTTCTGTTACAGCTGGTATTAGAGCTAGATTCAACATTAAGCATGTCACATGTGTATTTAAAACAAAGGTTTTTATTTGCAAAAATCAGTTTTGACAACTTATAGCTACTTATATATAGGTGTGTTCAAATCTAAAATTTTACTTAAGTGTGCCAGTGGTCATATCCTCTATGCCCAAATAAGGACTTTTAGGTGGCTTATTTAAGTAATGACTTTGGGGGGTAATTGCTTGCATTTTATTTCATCGTCCATACGGCATGCTATTGTATAGATACCATCCGCTTGGGTGGTAATGTATGGATCAATTGCCTCTACACCCAGGTAAGTGTGAGTTGTGAGAGCATGACCGTCCAACTGTGGGTCTAGGGGAGAGTTGTGGTTACCGGAATATTTACATGTTGCACACATGTACATATGATGGTACTTAATTATGGGTATATCTGTCGGGTAGTTTTGGATACCGATGTATATATATCCAGGGATGTATATATGGAGAATATCTTAGTTTACTGCTTTCATTGTGTGTTATTTCTCTTTTGTTGGGATGGGCTGCATTGAATTTGTCTGCAGGTACACTAACACCGCAACATGTAGCTCCACTAGATACGTATATGAGGGAGTGTATGTATGCCACCGTCTATGTTGTTAGCATTTTAAATTTTTCTTAAGATTCGTGAGGACGTACGGAACATGCATGCATCATGTTCACTCATGCCATTATATTTTTGCATCACTCCCTCCCTTATCTTTAATTATTCTGTTATATATTTCTCATCCTGTAAGATAATCCTCTCACACCCAAATTGCAAAGTTACTACAGATGGCCACACCAGCACTACTGCCCAGGAGCAGCACATTCCTACACGTGTTTGGTACTCCAACCCTATTGTGGAGGGTGCTACATTTAGTGGGATATGCGGAGCCACCTCGTTATACTTGGAAACAAGGGAGGCTAAAGGAGGGATGCTGTGGTATGACGTTGAGGTGGTTGTCCTGCCTCACGCAAACAGACCCTAGTGGCTTGGTTGGAGCATCGAAGTTGATGGACAAACACCTTGGGAAGGGGCACATGTGACAGCTTTGGAAGTGCTAGTTGATATTTGTTAGGAGTTCGGTGACGAGTTGATCAACGGACCAGTTGAGTCCATTCCTCGAGTAGCCCTGTCTGAGGCAGAGTGGCTGAATTTTGAGGCTGATCCCTTGGTAATGACTGAGGCAAAAAGGGCACAGAGCTCAGGGCCAGCCATGAGTGCTATGATGGCTGTCCTGAAGATGTTTTAGGATCGCCAGGGCACTTATGTTAGTGCCTTGACAGCCCTTCGGTAGGCATTGAATGAGCAGCTCAAGTGGAAGAAGCATGTGTGCAAGAATGGTAAGGAGCTTAGGACAGCTTGAAATGATATAGGTGGTCTTATGAGTGCTTTGGAAAACCATAGGTAGCAATTTGTACATGCTGTCAGGGAAAGAGATGCTAACCATGAGCAGATCATGCAGTTGACTCATGAGTGAGATGACGCACTCCGTCTGGCTCAAACCAGGGACAATGCTAGGATCATGACAGGAATTCAAGCTAAAGTAAGAGAGAATGAACTCCTTCGCCAAATTGAAGAACTGTAGATTGATGTTCACCGCCTCAACAATCAGCTCAATCCGATTCCTCACCCTATTCCTGTGTACCCCATGGTGGGAGGACCACAGGTGATCTTCGCTGATGATGATGGCATGGACTTAGATGCCAATGTCGTCTCAGTACCTGAAGCCGATGAAGATGAAGAAGAGGAGGAACTCGATCCTATCGAGGATAAAGATGGTGAAGGAGTGATCGATGCTGACACTGATGAAGATGTGTAGTTTAGCTGTAGCACTAAGCTAGATGCACTAGTGCTTATCTTTTGCTTTCTTTTTGAAGAACATGTAACTTAATTTTAGTTAGAGACTTGGATGTAATCTCTAGAACTATGCATGTATTACTTGTTCCCTTGTTTGCTCGCATGTTTCATGGTTGTCCCGCTCCTATGTGGGAGGACCCTGCTCTAAAGTCCTTGTTAGACCTCATTGCTCCTTCTTCTACAGATGATCTAGTGCAATGCTACTCGCTATCTACCCTAGCTTTGGAACCTTTTCCTCACAGATTATGTTGTTGCTTTTATCAACTAATTCCTAGCCAGTGCATTGGCTCTATCTCTCGAATCCCATGTATTTTGTCTCCAACTCTTTCAAGTCTCTGGGTGTTTATCAGTCTTGATCTCATGTTGCTGCTCGGTGAGATCAAATCTCATGTGCATCTTTACCTGGGAATCACCTGGGTGGACACAAGGCATGTATGGAAATAACGCAAGAGTCCCCTACTCAGTTGTCTTCGGCAATTAGGCTATGTTCTCTTACGCTGTGTTCTAATCTTCAGATCGCCTCCTCGTTGACTCCTAACCTTGTGACTACCTTTACTTACTATCCCTCCTTTGCACAGTGCTTGTTCTTATGACTAAATTTATGCACTTGAAGTTTCACTTTGGGTGTGTGATCAGTAATGGTGTTATGAGTAGCAACTACGGTGCTGTGACGAAACCGAGAGCCTCCTGTGGCGCCTGACACAAGGTTGTGCTGCTCAGCATGCGCTGGTATCGAGGTTTCTAATTATGATCCATTACAGAACTACACCAATGTGTTATTTTCACGTGAGCTCTTCCTTGATGATCTCTCCATATCTACTCTAAAGATACTTATATCTGACCTAGCGGAGTAGTGTTTCCTTAAGAAATTGCAAAGAAGATAACCTTTGAAGAGCAGGTCATCGACATGAACATTGGTAGACTGCAAGAGGTGGTAGATAAGTGACTCTTTGTGACTATTCCTGTAAGGATGTTGGTACTCTAGGGAGCAACTTATGTCGTCCCCATTGGATCAGAAGACTACACAATATTTAAAAGCTGGACAAGTTATCAGTTGGCTAATAAATGGACCAGGATATTATGTCCTATGATGGGTCACCGGGTGCATATGAACTTTCTATCTTAGCCTTGATCTTTAGGTGCAAGATGATCAACCGATCTTCTTTGGTGTGACCCCTTTTGTTGACTTCAATGGCGACCATCCATTATGCATCGACCGTGATGATGGCTGTTAGCAGAATTGAAGATTCAATTGCATGAACTTTTAGAGAAGGGCCTCATTCGCCCTAGTTCATCACCGTGGGGTTGTCTAGCTATATTCGTGAAAAAGGACAAGTCGCTACGCATGTGTGTGGATTATCGTCCACTCAATGCCGTGACAATCAAGAACAAGTACCCATTGCCCCGCATTGACATTTTGTTTGATTAGTTGTCTAAAGCAAATGTGTTCTCCAAGATTGATTTGAGGTCAGGTTACCACCAAATCAAGATTTGGCCGAGAGGCGTACCTAAGACAACTTTTTCCACTAGGTATGGCCTTTATGAGTAGTTAGTCATGTCCTTTGGATTGAGCAATGCTCCTACCTACTTCATGTACTTGATGAACTCGGTGTTCATGCCTAAACTTTTGTGTTCATCGATGATATCTTGATTTATTCTAAGATGGTAGAAGAACATGTCGAGCATCTGAGAGTTGTTTTATCCAGGCTACAAGAACATAAGCTTTATGCCAAGTTCAGTAAATGTGAGTTTTGGCTTAAGAAAGTACCTTTCTTGGGTCATGTGTTGTCTGATGAAGGAATTTCGGTTGATCCGTCTAAGGTGCAAGAAGTATTGGATTGGAAAGCACCAACTTCAGTGCATGAGGTTAGAAGTTTCCTTGGTTTGGCTGGCTATTATCGTCACTTCATTCTGGATTGCTCTAAGATAGCCAAGCCCATGACCAGGTTGCTTCAAAAAGATGTGAAGTTTCTTTGGACTCCAAAGTGTGAGATTGCTTTTTGCACTTTGCAGAATTTGTTAATCTTAGCTCCTGTTTTGGCACAACCTGATATCAAGAAACCTTTTGATGTGTTTTGTGATGCATCAGGTACCGGTTTAGGATGCGTCCTTATGCAGGAAGGTCGGGTTGTTGCTTATGCATCGCGTTAGCTTAGAAAGCATGAAGCTAATTATCCAACTCATGATCTAGCGTTAGCTGTTGTTGTTCATGCCTTGAAGATTTGGAGGCATTACCTACTCGGTAACGTGTGTCATATCTATACCGATCATAAAAGTCTCAAGTATATCTTCACTCAACCAGAATTGAGCATGAGACTAAGAAGATGGCTAAAGTTGATCCAAGATTATAATTTAGAAGTCCATTATCATCCAGGTAAAGCAAATGTTGTTGCCAACGCTTTGAGTAGAAAATCTCATTGCAATTCTCTCTGGGAAGCAGATTATCATTTGGCACATCTATTGCACCCTGCTGTATTGCACAGTAATACTCTTAGTTGCTCCCTAGAAAGTAAAATCATCAAGCCTCCGAAGACCGATGTGGGTGTGTTCCACCTAAAAAGAAAGAAATCGTAGCTTATGTTGCAAGGTGTGACAATTGTTGTAGAGTCAAAGTAATTCACTTGAAGCATGCTGGACTTCTTCAACCATTGTCTATACCAGGATGGAAATGGGAAGAGATTAGTATGGGTTTCATTGTTGGACTTTCCCCTACTCAAAAGAATTTAATTCTATATGGGTAATAGTGGATCATTTAACGAAATCTGCTCATTTCATACTAGTTAGAACTGACTATCGACCAAGTGACTATGTTGAGTTATATTTTAATCAGATAGTACATCTCCATGGCTGAGTTATATTTTAATTAGATAGTACATCTCCATGGTGTTCCTAGAACCATTGTATCTGACAGAGGACCTCAGTTCACTGCTCATTTTTGGGAACATTTGCTCAAGATGTTAGGCACCAACTTAGTCAGAAGTTCTGCTCATCATCCACAAACCTCCGGACAGACGGAGCGGGTGAATCGAATATTGGAAGACATGTTAAGAGCTTGTGTCATATCTTCCAAAGGTTCATGGGATAAGTGGTTACCCTTGGCTAAATTTTTCCTATAATAATAGTTATCAAGAAAGTATCAAGATGGCTCTGTTAGAAGTGTTGTATGGCTGCAAGTGTAGAACTCCTTTGAACTGGGTTGAATCTAGAGAAAGGAGATACTACGGCATTGATTTCGTCAAAGAGGCTGAACAACAAGTCCGTACTATCCAGAAACATATGGAAGCCGCTCAAGCTAGGCAGAAAAGCTATGCGGATAAGAGAAGGAAGCCCATTGAGTTTGTAGTGAGTGATCACATTTATCTAAAAGTATCACCGATGAAAGGTGTGCAGCGATTCAGAGTAAAGAGAAAGCTTGCACCTAGATATGTAGGCCCATACCCGATCTTGAAGAAGAGTGGGAGAGTAGCCTACAAGATAGAGCTACCTTATGAGATGAGAGCTATCTTCAATGTTTTTCATGTCTCCCAATTGAAGAAATGTCTCCGCGTTCTCGAAGAAAGAGTTTCACTTAGAAATATCAAGTTGACATCAGATCTATCCTATGAAGAAAGACCGGTGCGGGTTATTGATACCAGAGAGAGAGTAACCTAGAACCGTGTGGTCAAGTTTACAAGGTTATGTGACGTAATCGGGGTAGTGAGATCGATGCAACGTGGGAACGGGAAGATTATTTAAAGGATGTATACCCTACCTTTTATTGAAAATGGTACGCTTTTCAAATCTTGGGATGAGATTTTTATAAGGGGGAGGGCTGTAGCACCCCTGGTGTTTGGCTTCCACATTTGCACTTGCATTTCATAAACATGAGCATCATTCATCCATTCATGAGCTTAGATTGTTTGGAACATGCTTTTGAAACATTGCAACATATGTTTATTTTCCATGTGTGTTTGTTTTATGAAATGGATAGTGTGCAACACTCAAGTGCAACATGTGCACCTCACTCTTGAAACATGTCACATACTTTAGTGAAACATGGTTAGTTAGTACTATGCAACAAACTCATGAAACATATGAAACATGGCTTTGAAACAAAAGTAGCAATTCACTTGTTTTTCCTTGTTTCAATGTATGTGGTGCTTGATTTTGGTGTGATCAATGTGTGGTGTGGTTAATTATCACATAAAACACCTTGACTACACTTAGTATGTCTAATGGAACAATGTTTATGTTAATGACTTTGCCTAATTATGCTTCTAGGGTTTAGTTTGACTAGGTGCTCCTCTTGAGTGCTTTTGTTTGATTGAACTAGAACAGTGCCATAGAATGTTTGCATGTCTGAGAAACCTAAAGCAAAGTTGTAGCAAATTATATATGGAACAAACTTTGTTTAGAGGTCAAGTCATGAAAATGTGTGAAACAGCCCCAAACATGGCCCACAAGGCAGATTTGGGTGCTGATTCAGCACTTAGAATTTTTCTAAGTAAAAAATCGAATTCTAGTTTCATCGGCTCAACTTTGGCATGATTTTACTATGCATTGGTTGAGAATTAGACTATGATCCTTTAATAGGAATTGTAGCTGGTATATGGGGCTTCAATTGTTGTTAAGACTGTTTGCATTGAAGAGCCACAGTTTAGGAGTTTGAACGCTGTGAAATCACGTCGTCACGTGGTTGATCGTTGGCGTGATGGCCATCTCCGTTAGGCCGTGTGGCTGACCGACGTCAGGCCAGGCTCACCAAGTGGTGGCCTTACGTCGGTGCTACCCCCGCTCATCAGGCCGTCGCTGCCACGATGACGCCACATGCCCGCTGGTTTGCTTACTTACTTCATCCGCGTTACCTCGCCTCGCCAGTTCACCCAGAAGCAAAGTGTCGCGCTGCACCATTTTTGCCGAGCAAGCGTTGCCATCGCATAGCTCCTCCGCTAGCCAGCTGCCACGCAATTGCTCACATTCACAGACTTGCCTGGCCCTGCTCTACTCCCTTGACCTCTTCACAGTTTCAGTCGAGCCTAGGTGAGGGCCCTTTGGCCAATTCCGTCACCGTCGCCATGACTATCACCTCGCTGGAGCACGAGCTCACCATGGCCTAAGCTGACCACCGCTCCTCCACACCCCCTTTTCTCCACATTGTGTTCCACATGCCTCGTAGTGACTCTAACCCTATCCAATCTAACCGCTACCGCCCGGACATCGCCGGCGGGTGAGCTTCGCCGGAGAAAGCTCCATCGCTGGCCAAGTGTCCCTAGAGCATCTCCTAACCCTAGGCTAGCACGAATAGTTTCACCTAAGCACCATGGTGCCATAGAGCCTTTTGCCTAGACCCGCTGTGGAAGGAGCCGGCCGACACACCATTGTGCCGCGCCGCCGTACTGCCATGGCCGGTGACGAGCCACCTCCAGTGCGCCTCAACCCTAACCACTTACCTCTATAGATGCGGGAGAGTGAGGAGAGCACCATGGTGGGGTCAGTTTCACCAGCAGATTCGCCGTCGGTGAGCTACCGTTGTTTAACCTCCGTCCCCTGCTCTGGTTAGACTGACCGGCGGGGTCCACTGACCTGTGGGTCCCGGCAGTCAGTGGCTGTGAAGTGAAAAGATAGTTCATGTATTTCAAGATTTGCATGTAACTTTAGAAAATCATAAGTGGAGTTTTAGAGATCCAATTTTGGTGAACCAAAATTTGTGGTGTTCCTCATGAAGTGTAGTATTTAGGAAAAATATAACATGAACACTTATAGTAAAGTTTCTGGAAGAATTAAATTGCAACTTAAAATGTGTTTTTAAATGAATGCAAACTTGTTTAACTCATATCTAGAGTTCCATTGCTCCAAAAATTATGAAATTTGTATGGTGAGCTGTTCTTGATGAGTAGAAGCTCTGGTAAAAATTTGAGAGTCATTGCATGAATAATTTTTAGTTATTAATTTCTCTTTTATAACTAGGTGATCCTTGTGTGAATTTTAATAATTAATCTATGAATCCAATTCTCATTAAATTTATTGGAGGTTGTCCTGATACCTTAAAGATGCTAAAAAAATATTTCTTCTGTTGTTTGACACTTTTCACTAGGGTTTCCTATTTATGATATTTTAAGTCCTGCTGGCTTGTCATTTTTGTATAGGATGTTATGATTGTTAAAATGATGTGAAATTTATACAGTAGTCTATTAGGGACATGTATAAGCTACTGTAATGTTTGTGGAATTTTTTATACACTTTGTCTAGGTGTTTATTATTTAACCTAAGTATCTAAATAAATTAATAAAGGCATGAAAGGAATTTATTTAGGAATAGCCACTATGTTTTGTAGTGTTCATTTGATGTATGTTAACTGCTGGTAATATTGGTAGTGCTCTTAGTACTATTCTTGTATGTAATAAAATATTATTTCACTATAATTCACTTATAGTGACTTTCTAGACAGATTTTAGAGTTAAGCAAATTAACTGGTGGAGATGAGATTTGCTAGGAATCTTGTCTAAAACAAAGTTATATATAACTCACTTAGCTAGCTTGTGTTAAATTTTTATAGCATTTGACTAAATAGTTTTTGAGTTATGCCTGTTCAAAGTTGGCCTTTAGAAATTGTAGCTCTCTAATATTTCTGGACCAGATTTGATAAATGTGCCTGTTTGACCTTATTAACTTGGGAATCATGCTGAGAGGTTTAAATATGAATTGTAGACAATTTCATAAGCTTTCTATATTGTCTTGTTTCATGTCTTTTGGATTAGTACAACTCTAGTTATGAGTAAAACTAGTTCCTGTTGTTTACAGCCTTGACTCTGTGATTGCAGTGAATAATTTGTTTGCTTGCGATGAGTTGATGTGATGATTTAGATGCTAGGCTAATTAACATAACTTGTTAGTTGTAGGTGCTAGACCTCTTACTGAAGATGAACAACCTTATCTTAGGTAGTTAGAGCTTGGTGAGTGTGTAGTTCTTGTTGTCTAGAAGAGATATGCACCTACTCAGTAAAATAGGTGTTAATCTTGTATCATCGTGTCTTTCATGTGTCCATCTATACATGACTGCACATTTCATCATCACCTTCCATCTCTTATGCATGCATGATTCTTATACTATGCATATGCATGCAATAGGTGTTCCGGAGAGAGTCACACTTCTAGAATTCGAGCAAGGACTCCCGAAGGAACAACAGCAAGCTCAGGAGCATGAGGTGTAGTCCCCCAAAGAAGGAGCCAACAAAGAAGTTCTTGAGTGTCCCGATCACCAATCTTCATCTTTTCTGAAAGGCAAACCCCGGAGCATTCTAAGTCTCCTATGTTTTGAAAATGGTTACTTTGATTATCTTTATTTGTGGATGCATTAAGTGATAGGAATTAGATGCAAACACTTGTTGCATATATATCTATTTCTTGTCCAGTAAACGTACCCTGAATCCTATTTAGGTCCAGGAGCGAATCAAAGCTTAGCCTTGCTTAGACCGGTAAAAGTCAGGTGATTTCCTATCACCTGCAAGTTAGGATGATATCTGGACTCGGTTGGCTATATTTGCTATCGTGGAAATAACCATGTGTTAATAATGAATGGAGACGGGGTGGGATGTCGATAGAGAAGCAACAAGGCAAGGAGGTCTTGGGTGTGGATCTATCCCCGTCTATGTTGTTTAAGGACCGATTCGCTGTACGTCCTCATGTCATGTTGAACATAGCCTAACACTTAGCTGGCCGGATAAGTCGTTTCAACCGCGAAGTCTACTAGTTCGACTCAGGCCGGGAACCAGGGGGTCATGCGCATTCTGGAGGCAGTAAGGATGTGCTTGGGGACATTGGCGTAAGTCCAAGGGCTCAGGTGCTTAAAATTCCTGCACTTCCTGGCATAGTGTCGCCCTTGAGGATGCGGCGCTGTCCGAACCCACGACTCTGGAGTTGTACTAAAGGTGACTTGATTGCGACCCCGATAGGAGAAGCAGTGTTTGTGTTAGGAATACCCCTTCAGCTGGATAGGAATCGATTCGAATCGCCGTCTCTCCCAGATAGTGAGAACTTGACTGAGCAGCGGCAACGTAGATTCACTAAATTTAAAGATATGGTTAAATGATAATGATGATGATGATGATGATGATGATAATGATAATGAGCCATGAAATACCTGATATGGTTATTATTATTATTGTTTGCAACTTAATCAAGTGATTGATTAATATAGGTGGTAATATAGATGGTAGGTAATGGCTAAAAGTCACTGCTAGTATAGGTGAATAATGATAATGATTACTCAAGCTTTTATGTAAAAAGGTTGTCTAGCAAGATCCACTGATAAAGCCTTGCATACTCCTTGGTGTCATTTATTTTTGGTTTATGACGGGTAAGTCTAGCTGAGTACATTATCGTACTCAGGGTTTATTTCCTCCTTGTTGCAGATGACGTGCTCTGTAACAGCTTCTGCAAGTATTGGCCCCATTCGGCATACCACATATTCGGCTTGTTTTTTTAGTCGAAACAGTATTTTTCTCTCACAACAATTCAGCCAGAATTGTGTTTTCAGCCAGTTTCAGCCAAGATTCAGCAAGCCGAACGAGGCCATTGTCTCCACCCTGTGGGGAATGAAGACTAGATCATGGGGCATGATTGTCTATGTTATCTTATCATGTTGCTTTTGCTGGATATGACTATGAAACTGGCTTGTATTTGAACTAAGCGTGTGTGAGGGTCTCAAACTACTTTGCTTTCGCTATTTATGAACTCGTGTTGTAATAACTATGTGAACTCCGATGTATGAGGTAATTGTGAACTACTTGTGAAATGGATGTAACATGTGGCTTGTTATGTGAATCAGTACGATCTTGGTTGTATGCAAGTTGGTTTGAAATCCTTCGTTGTTTCAGTTGACTACCGAGTTTATATGGGTTCAAGTATGATGGTTTGATCACTCCGATAATTACTTTTGTACTTGTGCTCTTATAAATTAGTCGGGGCTCTGTTACATACTAGCATGTTATTAATAAATTAAAGTGTGGAAGATAGGGTCGGGGTTCTGGGAGCTGAAGAATGACGTTTTTTATCGGCACCAATCATGCAATACATGGTTCTATGGATACAAGCAGAAAGAAACAACAAAGTAACAAAAAAAAAAAACATAGCCTTTTGGCTTGTATCTAGCAAGGAGAGCTGCAGCGCCCAATCCTAATTTAGCCATGGATGGGAGCCACACTACTCAAAAGCTTTTGTCTGCTGCGTCAAGAGAACTGTGAGCAAAAATATAATCAGGGCAAGCAGAACGAAGATCTATGTGTTGCATTGCCTGTGTTGTATCTCTGATCTAGCGGCCAACCGACATGAAGATCTGTGGTAGACCCAGCTCGCGATTGAGCGCCAGTGCAGAGGAACTACCACTGATGAGGAGTAAAAGGTATAACACGCATGCAGTAATAGGACACATCAGGTTCACACTGAGGCGCCCGGCCGGCCGGGCCGGTCGATCGTGGACGGCGACGATGTGACAAGTCAAGGAGAAGAGAGCGAGGCGGAAGAAATGGAGCGCACAGACCAGCACAGTGCTTTCTCCGGTATCCATCGATCGAAATAGTAAAAGTCGCACTAGCTAGCTAGCCACACTCCAATGCAAAACAATGGACCTTAGCTTCCTCCCTGTTCACTCGTCAACTCATTTTTGACTTGTTATTAGCAGCTTAATTAAGTGGCACCATGGATCGTAAAGTTGACCCGCGCAAATAGCTCAGTTGACTATGTCTTTTTTCCCCATTGTAACCATTAAGGTTTCTTTTACTCGAAAGCAATTATATTTACTACATACATCCACTTTCACGAACTCTATATATTTATCATCTACCAATTTCCTTAGCTTAAAATTCTTTTACTTAAATGTCTCTCATCTTTCTTTTTATTTCACTCCTATCCTATCCTGTATGGCTGTGCAATTTCTCCCAAGGCTAGATCTAGGTAGCCTTAGTTTGTTTTGACGAGCTCGATAAAATGACCATTAAGTCTCTCGCAAAAATTCTGAATTTTTGTCCCACTTGTAGATTTAAAAATTTGAATTCTCATGCCTTTTTTACGAATCTGCGATTACCTTATTTGTCCTAAAATATTACTTGATTTCCCACAATGCTGCTTTGGCCTGCCTCGCCACTACATCAACATTTATTGGCCCAAGCATTCCAAAACAAATTGTGGAACGAACCATCGCTTACGCAAATAGTGAGCTGATGATCTCTAGAGACTACTTTCTTGCCGCTCTACCGCATTGTTGTGCGTGAACATAGGGATGAAAACGGATTGGATACGGACGGATATCACCGATATTACATTTGTTTTCATATTTCTGTCCAGATTCGGATTCGAATACGGATAGTGTCAACTATGTCGGATAGGATACGATTAGATATCGATATCATAAATATGCGATTTGAGTATTTGGATACGGATACGGTATCGGATGTTTGATATCCGCACTCGGATACGGACAGATCTCAACCCCTCTAAACGAATTCGGTTTCGAATACGGTCGGAAAATATCCGTACCGTTTTCATCCTCGGTGAACCATGATTGTTTTCACTTTGTGACCACCTTCTTGGGAGGAAAAAAGTCCGAACTATGTTGCTCGCGTTGCTTCAGAGCTTCTCACATATGTGTACCAAGGAACTAATTGATCACTAGGTTGTAATTAATATATCGAAACGGAATATACTTTTCATGATGCTGTCATGATCTTGACCAACGATCGACTGAGCCTGTTTCCCTCTCCTTGTTCATCGCCATGAAATACATCAAATTAAAGCCACAATCATTGTAATCGGCACACTCTATCTAGTTGTTCCCCTTCATCGATGTTAATGGTGATGCTAAAAAACTTTCCGAATATAAACGCATGAAAATTAAAGAGTGGATGAAGATTTTAGGGCTACGACGAAAGAACAGTTTGAAATGGAGAGGTTTACCGCACGGTGGGGGCAAGGAGCGGCATGGGAATTTGAGTTGGAATGGAAAGTGATTATATGGATGATACTGCACTGTATTGCATGCGTGTCTCTTCCTCCCCTGAATGAGAATCCGGATGGGGCATCTCTCTGCTGCCTCTGCCTGCCCTGCATATGGGAGAGGATCCATTCTTTTGTTCCTAGCTTACTTTGCTCCTGCCGGCCTTTAATTTGCTTGCCTGTTTCAACATCGATCTCTGCATGCTAGTAGCTCTCACGGTCTCACCTGAGCAAAGAGAAGTCTTTTTCATCGGGCTTGTTTGGTTAGGTGCACAACCCTTAGCCTGGTCTGCTGGAGCCAACTTGGGCTTATTTGGTTGCATGTTGTTGGGCTTTCGCCAGGCCAACCCTAACCTCCGTACGCGTCTTGGCTAGGCTACGAAAGAACAGATTCGCGATCCGTTTTTCTAGGGGCTGGCTTGGCCAAGCCACGTTAGCGGTTCGCTTCACCTCCCGACTTCCCTCCCATGCCTCGCTCGCGCGTCGCCGCTCTCATGCTCGCTCGACTCCACCGGCTCCTCGTCCTCCTCCCCTGCTCCTCCCGTCCTCCTCCCCTGCTCCCCTCCACCGGCGGCGGTCCTGCTCCCCATGCACCGGATGTAGATCCGCCACTGAGGCTTGAGCAGCCAGCCGGTGGCGTGCTCCTGTGCAGCGCCCTGGCCTCCCTAGCCTGCGTTGCTGCGCCGTTCCCGCTGGACGGCCGAGCACTGAGGGTGGAGGTGGAGGGCAACGACCGACGGCCACGCCAGCATGAGGCACGAGCAAGGGCGGATCCGGAGGGCACGCAGCCGTGATGGGGTAGGCGGCCACCGTCGGTGCCTCGGCGGAGAGGTGGGCTGCGGCACGGCGTCTGCGTCTCTACGACGGGCGGACTGGAGATGAGCGGAGGAGGAGCAACGCCTCGGACGTCATGGCGAGGGCGGAGGAGGAGCATGGCTCGTGTGCCATGGCGAGGCCAGAGGAGGAACAGAGCTTTGATCCATGCCGAGGACGGAGGAGGAGCAGAGCCTCGGTTCTGCTGCGGCACCGGTGATGAAGCCTGTAGAAGAGACGGCAAACGGTCCGCGCCGCTCGATATGGGCTGTCGATGGGGATTGGGGATAAGGACGTTGCGGATGAAGCTAGTGTGGCTGAGCGATGTGGCTGATCTCTGGACCCATATGTCAATCGTAGCTATCTGGTCCGCCCAGCTAGCAACGCCGCATTCTGGTGGAGAATTGTTCTTCAGTTCACTGTTGTCGGGTTCATAAACCTGGGGTTCCCAATGGACCCCCTTCCCTACAAAACTCGGTCCAGCAGGCGGCGCAACGATAGCATACGCCTGGGCTGGCCCAGATACACAATGACAGACCAAAACCACGACCCGGTCCTCGACCGGCATCTCCGGCTAGGAGATCTGGTCGGAGCCCCAACCTCTAGGTCGCGGGCTACACCTCGCCCGACCTCTAGGTCGCGGGCTCCGTGTGGTAGAATCGTCCAAAATAACACACCTTCGGAGGTGCTCGTCTTCCACCAGACACTAAGCACCCCGAGAGCAAGCTACACCGGATGGATTCCATCAAGCACACCCAAGGGAGAATAATCCAGGTTTTTCTTCTAGGATCTAATAATGAGAATGAGTTTACAATACTTAGTCCCTTTCATACAACAAGAGTTCTTAGAAATAGACTAGTACAGTACCAAGTTCAGAGTGTGAAATTTAAACAGTGGAATTACAATAGACATCTAACGGTAGAATACAAGGATCCGTCTATGCCCACCAGAAGAATCCTCCATACAACAGCTACCCTTCAAGCTGCAACTGCAATAGGGTAAAGCTACACCTGCAATAGGGTAAATAAACCCTGAGTACACAATGTACTCGTAAAACTTATCCGACTAGTGAGAATAATTTCCCGACTCCAAACGATATGATAAGCTTTATGGGTTGCTGGGTTTTCTTTTTGCAAAAAACAATACTAGTAGTAAATCCTTATGTATGTGTTTTATTAGCAGACATGATTAGTTCATTAACTAATCATTCTATGTAAGCACCTGTTCTACTTTCAAGCAAGAGTTGAGCAATCAGATCCATTTCACCACCTTTCATCTTCCAGTTCTTACTACGGTGCTAGATTATAGACAAGCTGTACCCGGATTATCCGGCGAATCGTGAATCAATGTGCCCAGCTGGGTAGCCTAAAACACACGCCCCGCTTATACCCTAGGCACAAGCAGGATCAACCCACCACTCTCTTATCAAGGGGTCTAGGTCCTCGTCCAAACTTGGACTCTAAGCCCCCACATCTGAGTCCTGAACTCACTATGGTTCTTAGACCTCCATCATCCCTGTCTCCAATTAGTCGGTCCGGAAAGAGCCAGAACCCAAGACAAAAGAGCAATGAGCCTTCCCTGCTCCCATAAACAAGTATGTGCTCAGGATAATAAGTCTGTAATTTGACTACAACCCAATGCAACGGCCGATCCTTAACCGACACGGACAGGGAAAGCAGTGTAACCAAGCTATGCCCCGTTGGCCATGGAACACAACCTCTTACACCCAACAATACCCATACCATATCCCTACCCGGTCTCTATTTTTTCTTTTACCATTTTACCATAAGAGTGATAATAATAATCACCTATTATTAGTAACAGCAGGTTAGTCACGCTACCAAAAATCCTAAGAATAGCAGCTACTCACACCTGTACTAGTAGGACTCATAGGACAGATATATTTATGTAGGTGGTTTCCATAAAATACCTGTAACGTAAATGCACATCATAGATATATACATTCAATGCTTATTCAAAATAAGGGTTATGCATCGAGGCTTGCCTTGAGCAGGCACGGTGTCAGCCTAATCAGCCTGTGGTGGCTCTAGGACCTCCTCCTGCACGAGGATCTCTTCCTCGTACTCTTCAATCACCTCCTCCTACTCCTGCTCGTCATCGGTCACGAACTCCACCAACTCATTTTCTACATGCATGCAATGATGATGCAATGCTCAATATTAAGGCAACAATAGTTCTTAAAATAAGAATACATCTACTAAGCCACTAAGCTAGCTCTAATGACTAAGATGCTCAGCTAATTATCATTCCCATCAAACCAGCAGGGTTTCACCTACAAGTGCTACTTAGCAACTAAAATATATTCTTACTCTTATTAACAATTTCCTATATACTACAACAAGGAGTACTTAGCTATCATATTTCTCCACCTATTCTAAGGCTACAAAAATTATAGTAAGCACATAATAATACAATGAATCTACTATAAAAATTTCATGGTCAAAGCTATTACCAATTTATCATAAAAAATCCTACAATTACTAACCTAAATAATACTTAACACTCACAAATGATTTAATAGTCGCTGGTACCAACAAATATATATGAACTAAATATACTAGCAGATAGAGCACAATTTTAGGAACCTAACAAAATTGGTTTCATAATTTTTGGACACCTATGTGAATTTATATTAATTTTCAAAGTTTAGCTCAGAAATTAAAATATAAAGCTATTTCTAATTCCTTAAGAAAAAGGAAATAATGAATTCCACCCGCGGCCCATCACCGCGTGGCCCGCATGGACGCGACCCACCATGGGGCGGCCCATGACCGGGTGACCCGCGCGCGCTGCCAACTTTGCAAAAACGCCCCCACGCTAAGACTAAATCAACCCATAGTCCACACCACTATTTCCTGAGAGAGAGACTATGCGGATAGGACCCTACAATCTATCGCCTTCACCATAGCCAGGTCCCTAGCCACCCCTGCGTGCGTCAGCGCGGCAGACATGGCATAGGACTGCCACACCGGCCAACCAAGACCCGCCCAGCCTAGATAGCGGGCCGATCAACACCTACAACCCTAGCGCCTACACTAGCCTAGGTTATAGGAGCGGCGGAGCTCGCAGAAGTGGTGACCATGGCCTACGACCATGCATGACAGCGGCGCAGCCATGCCAGCCACCCAAATACACCGCGGGGTGAACTAGCTAGCGCTATAGCATCACTACATTACCCTAGTTACGGCTGCGGTGGTGGTTTGGCTAGAGGTTCCTCGAACAAGGGTGGCCACGTGTGGGTGGTCAGATGCGGCGGTGCTCCGAGACGGCACGACCACGTTAGTGGCTACGACGAGGCGGTAGAGGTACAAGTGAGGTGTGCAAGGCGAAGTGGAGGTGGCAGCGAAGCTAATGGTGCGGCTGGCTAGCTCGATCAGCACAAGCGGTCGAGTTTGCCCTCCGCCTCGGTCGGAAGCGGCCTTAACGACTCGGCGGCAAGGGAATCGGCCAATTGGAGTTTGGTCGGGCTCAATTGAAGGCCAGAGAGGACTAGGCGGTAGTAGGACTCCCGTACTAGCACTTGGCGTGAGTAATTGAGTTGAAAATGACCAGGTGCTGTGGATTTGGCTTTGGCACGGCTCGGTCCCGGCTGCTCGTCCTTAGCGGTAGCAATGGCGCGCGTGAGATGTGAAGAGAGGGGACAACTCAATACGTCACGTAGCCATTCAACAGAAAAGAACAAGGCGAGAGGGCATACAACTACACATGTGGCGTAGGGCAAGGCCAGCAATGGCTTGGCACGTTGTGCCGCGTGATGGAGCTCCGCGTCACCACGTCAGGGCACAGTCGACTGCTAGCGGGGATAGGCACGCGTGCGAAAGGCAGTGACCTTGATCCTGTACCAACGCAGCGCCACCCGAGCAGAGGGAGGGAGCAGGCGCCGGTCGTGGCAACCATGTGCGTGGCAGTGTGCGCGCAGTGGCACGAGCAACGACATCAGCTGGTGGAGCAGGGCAGAGCAGTGATGGCATGACTGCACATGGCTGGGAGCTAGCGGCGGGGTAGTAGCATGGCAGTGAGGTGGGGCAGCTACGCGCCAGGACTGTCGGCCATAGCGGCCAGCCGAATGTGGCTAGGCGCACACAGGCGGCCGACACGTCAATGTCGAGGCTCAGGGGCACGGTGACCGTGCCTACACGAGGGAACCGACCAAGGACGTGCCATGCATGCTTTTTAAAGCATCCAAAATAACTAATCAGTTCGCCAAACACCCAAACCATCTTCACCATACTTTAGAGGGTACATTAGGCTACTAAAACAGGCCAAACGGGACTTTCTATTCCAAGTTGCCTTTCCAAACCCTTAGAAATATAAGCTAGCAACATTATTTATCATCAACAAGTATTTCATTGTCATCTACAAAGTTTGTACTTCCAACTTTATTTAAGGGTTGCATATATGTTCTATATTATTATTGTTTAATAAATTTTTTTTACAACCCTACTTGATAATTACACGAATCATGGAATAACTTTTCGATTAACATTCTATTGATCCTTCTATGTTACGACACTTCACCTACTCATTTCACCACATGCATTAACACACAAACATGATGCTCATGACATGTTTTAGTAAATGATTTACAGTGTAACACCGAGGGTGTTACAAATCTACCCCCCTTAAACAAAATCTCATCCCGAGATTTCATGTGCCTAGTGTGGGAAAAGGATAACAAATAATTTCTGATTTAAACAATTACCTCAGTGAACTAGAAAGAAGGCGAGGATAATACTTCATGATATAGATTTCTTGTTCCCACGTTGCTTCATCCTCCGAGTGATTTTGCCACTGAACTTTGTAAAACTTCACCACACTGTTTCTAGTCACTCTTTCTTTTTCGTCCAAGATCTTGACAGGATGCTCAATATACGATAGGTCGGGCTAGAGGGGAAGTCCTTCAATTTCCACAGCTTCATCGGGGACCTAGAAACATTTCTTTAACTGGGAAACATGGAAGACATTATGGATTGTTGACAAAATATTCGGGAGTTGGAGACGATAAGCAATAGGACCACACTGCTCGAAAACCTTATAAGGCCCAACATGGTGAGGAGCTAACTTCCCACAGACGCCAAATCGATGCACTTGTCTCATGGGAGACACTTTAAGATATACATGATCACCCACTTCAAATTGCAAAGGCCTTCTTCGCTTATTAGCATAAGTTTTCTGACAACTTTGAGCTGTCTTCAAATGGCTCTGAATAATACTGACTTGCTCTCGAGCTTCCTTGATAAAATTAGGTCCAAAATATCCATGGTCACCTACTTTAACCTAGTTAAGTGGGGTCCAAACTTCTTCCCATATAGAGTTTCAAAAGGTGCCAGACGAGTGCTTTCTTGATAGTTGTTGTAAGAAAGCTCTGCTAGTTTAAAGCATTCATCCCACTTTTCAGGAAAAGAAATGGCACAAGCCCTCAACATATCCTCAAGTACCTGATTGACTCTTTCTATCTGACCGTCAGTTTGTGGATGATAAGCTGAACTTCTGAGGAGACTAGTACCAAGACACTCCTAGAGTTGCTCCCAAAAATGAGAGACAAAGACTGACCCCCTATCAAAGACGATAGTAAGAGGAACTCCATGCAGGGTCATAATTCGGTGAAAATACAACTTGGCATACTTCTTGGCTGAATATCTGGTATCTACCAGGAGAAAATTAGTGGACTTAGTAAGGCGATCCACAATGACCCAAATAGAGTTATAGCCCTTGGACGTGTTGGGTAATCCGACAATGAAATCCATGGAAATCTCCTCCCATTTCCAAATAGGGATAGGCAAGCGCTGCAAAAATCCTGGTGTACACATATGTTTGCCTTAACTCTACCACAAGTATCGCACTCTGCAACATACTTGGTGATATCTTGCTTCATGTTGGACCACCAATATAGGTGGCACAAATCATGGTACATTTTGTTACTTCCTAGATGGATGGACAACTTGGAATGATAAGCTTCATCCATAATCTTTCTTCTAAGCTCCTCATTTGATGGAACCATCAATCTGTTCTTGTACCTCACCACATCTTGGTCATCAATACTAAAATGAGGACCACGCCCTTCGTCAATTAACTTCTTGATATGCGGGATTTTTAAAATATCTTGCCTTTGCTCTATAATAATTTGCTCAATTAAATCCGAGACTAGAGCAATATGGGCTAGGACTTCAGCATGGTTGAGAGATAAGTGCGCTTCTTCAATTTGATGCGACTTCTGACTTAAGGCATCAGCTACCACATTAGCTTTTTTAGGATGGTAATGAACCTCCAAATTATAATCCTTGATTAGCTCCAACCATCTCCATTGCCTCATGTTCAACTCGGACTGAGTGAAAATATATTTGAGGCTCTTGTGATCCGTAAAAATATGAACCTTATTTTTCAACAAATAATGCCTCCAAATCTTTAGAGCGTGCACCACCACAGCTAGCTCTAAATCACGGGTGGGATAATTCACCTCGTGCTTTTTTAGCTGGCATGAAGCATAAGCTATCACACGCCCATTCTGCATAAGCACACATCCCAACCCCATCTTTGAGGCGTCACAATATACATCAAAAGGTCTATCAATATCTAGTTGGGTAAAAATAGGAGCAGTGGTATGGTAATGCTTCAGATCTTGGAAAGCTTCCTCGCACACCGGACTCCATACAAACTTGATGTCTTTCTAGAGTAACTTAGTCATTGGTTGGGCTATTTTGGAGAAGTCAGGAATGAAACGACGATAATAACTAGCAAGACCAAGGAACTGACGAATCTAGTGCACTGACTTGGGAGATTTCCAATTTAACACATCCTGCTCCTTGCTTGGGTCTACAGAGATTCCTTCAGGTGTCAGAACATGTCCCAAAAACTACACTTGATCTAACCAAAACTCACACTTGCTGAAATTGGCATACAGCTTGTGTTTCCTTAATCGAGTCAGTACTATCCGAAGATGTTGTACATGCTCTTCCTGGTTCTTGGAGTATATCAAAATATCATCAATGAACACCACTACAATCTTATCCAACTCCAGCATAAAGACTGAATTCATGAGATACATGAAGAATGCAGGAGCATTGGTGAGACCAAAAGACATGACTAGGTATTCATATAGCCCATACCTAGTAGAGAAAGCTATCTTTGGTATATCTTGTGGCCGGATCTTAATTTGATGATACCCAGAACAAAGATCAGTCTTTGAAAATTCTTTAGCACCAGCCAACTATTTGAACAAAGTATCAATTCGAGGTAAAAGATACTTGTTCTTAATGGTTACCGCATTGAGAGGGCCGTAATCCACACACATCCGCAGAGTACCATCCTTCTTCTTCAAAAAAATAGTTGGACAACCCCATGGTGAAGAACTAGGATGGATAAATCCCTTCTCCAATAATTCTTCTAACTGCTTCTTCATTTGTGCTAGTTCTTTAGGAGCCATGTGGTAGGGACACCGGGAAATAGGAGCAGTGCTAGGTTCTAACTCAATGGAAAACTCAACATCTCTATCCGGTGGCAACCCAGGTAGATCTTTAGGGAAGACATCCAAGAACTCACAGACCATAGGAATAGAGGTAAGATCTGAAGAAGCTTCAACATGAGTAGCAACAGGTAAGGCTGGATCTAAGGGCATAAGAAGAGATATCCTATCCTCGGAAGAAGGAACCTGTAACTCAACAACTCTCTGCTTAAGATCCAAGACTACCCCATATACTCGCAACTAGTTCATGCCTAGAATTGCATCTATGCCTTGCTTAGGCAGCACCATGAACTGGAGGCGGTAAGTGTGAGTGGCTAGCACTAATCCAACTATGTCTGTTCGAGTATTAATGCACAACTGCGCACCTAGAGTACTGATTCTATAGGCAATAGATGTAGCCATAAGAGATATATTGTGCCTTTGTACAAACCCCATGCTCATGAATGAATGTGATGCACCAAAATCAAACAACACATATGCTGGGTGGGAATCAATAGTAAACATACCAACCATCACCAGTTCATTCTACAAGATTTCCTCAGCATCAGCGAAGTTGACTTGCCCAGAGCGACTGATTGGCACCTTCTTCTTGATGATCGTCTGCTTGATCAGATAGGAGTTAGCTGAGGGCTGAGCAGTCTATGCAGGCTGGTTCTGCGGACACTCCCGAGCATAGTGGCCCTCCTTGCCACACTTGAAACATACACCAGGCTTGTTCCCATGCCCCTAATGAGGTGGAACCTACTGTCCTTGGGGTTGCTGTTGTTGCACCTGCTGAGTAGGTGCATAGTACTAAGTGGGAGGTGCCTGGTAGGTCTGCTGAGGCTGTCGGAACGACTGTCCACCCGAAGACTGATAGGGCACCCACCTAATAACCTATACCTTCTAAGCCTGGGGTGACTAGAAGACCCAGTAGTCACCCGCTTACACTTCCACTCAGCCTAAGAGTCACGCTGAAGTCCTTCCATGTCAATAGCAGCATTCATCATAGCACCAAAAGTCTGGTAGTTCCCTATGTATAGCACCTTCTGCAGACTACAAGAGAGGTCACGATAGAAATGATCCCTCTTGTTCTTATCAGTATCGATGTGGATCCTAGCATACTGTGCTAGATGGTTGAACTTATTTACATAAGCCATCACATACATGATCCCTTGCCTCAGGTCTAGAAACTCCGTCAACTTCCTGCTCAGTACACCAACAAGAATGTAGTACTCTCTAAAAGCAGCAGTAAACTCTCCCAAGTCACACGGTGGTCCACCGGCTGCATGGCATTGAATGTGTCCTACCATGCACTGGTAGAACCCAACAGCTGCTGCGCTGCAAAGCGCACCTTCTGCTCCTCAGTTACAGTGAGCAGCTAAAACTTATGCTCTAGAATACGAAGCGAATGCTCTACATCCAGAGGATCAGTAGTTGGCATGAACATGGGTGGGTGTGTCTTCAAGAAATCCTGATAAGAACAGGGCCCCTCGGGACCGTGGGCACCACCCCCATTTCTGCCATTGCCTCCGTGGCTCGCAAGGGCAAAGCCACCAATCGCCTGGGCCAGTATCTCTAAGGCACAGGCTGACTCATGTTGAGCAGCTAGCATCTCCACTATTATCTCTGCATGGGTCATCGGAGGTGGTGGTGGCGGAGGAGGAGGAGCCAGAAATGGGGCCTCATGGCTGTCCCCATTGTTGTTGCCAATGCCCTCACCGCGACCGTTGTCACCTAGGTCTACCCCAGCACTGGTACTCCCGTGACCAGACCTCAGGTTCATTTGTAAACAGATAAGAACCCACCATTAGGGAAAACCTTCTAGATTAGGAACCAGAGACTTAGAGAAATGATAAGGCTTTTATTAAAGTATTCTTTTAGGTTATCCTATCAATTCACTAATCCAAACTATATGTGTAGGGGGAAGTTTAAGTAAGATTCTCCTTTCATGATGCATGCATCGGCCTACCTATTCACTCAAGCCAAAATATTGTGGCATTCACAAAATTTTTTGGCACATCGCACACTCACTTTCCGCTTTGCTAAATGATTCTTACACAGCGTAAGTTAGTGTACCTATAGAAAACTGATTAGATAAAACCAGTGCCGCTATCCTAGATAGACCATATTGCTAGGGCTTATATTTATTTACATAATTTTATCGCATCCTACTTTTTGTAAAACTTTTGTTGGTTAAATTTTAGGTTTTGAAAAGAGTTATGAAACTTGGAACTCATTATTGGCTCTAGTACCACCTATGGCAGAACTGTCCGAAATAACACACCTTCAGAGGCGCTCATCTTCCACCAGACACTAAGCACCCCGAGAGCAAGCTACATCGGGCGGATTCCATCAAGCACACCCCTAGGGAGAACTCGAATAATCCACATTTTTCCTCCAGGATCCAATAATGAGAATGAGTTTACAATATTTAGTCCCTTTCATACAACAAGAGTTCTTAGAAATACACTATTACAGTACCAAGTTCAGAGTGCGGAATTTAAACAGCGAAATTACAATAAACATCTAACGGTAGAATATAAGGATCCGTCTGTGCCCACTAGAAGAATCCTCCACACAACAGCTACCCTTCAAGCTACACCTGCAACAAGGTAAATAAACCCTAAGTACACAATGTACTCGCAAGACTTATCCGACTAGTGGGAATCATTTCCTAACTCCAAAGGATATGATAAGCTTTATGGGTTACTGGGTTTCCTTTTTGCAAAAAGCAATACTAGTAGTAAATCCTTATGTATGTGTTTTATTAGCAGTCATGATTAGTTCATTAGCTAATCATTCTATGTAAGCACCTGTTCTACTTTCAAGCAAGAGTTGAGCAATCAGATCCATTTCACCACCTTTCATCTTCCAGTTCTTACTATAGTGCTAGATTGTAGACAAGCCATACTGGATTACCCGACGATTCATGAATCAATGTGCCCAACTGGGTACCCCATAACATATGCCCCGCTTGTACCCTAGGCACAAGTAGGACCAACCCACCACTCTCCTATCAAGGGGTCTAGGTCCCCATCCAAACTTGGACTCTAAGACCCACATCTGAGTCCCAGACTCAGTATGGTGCTTAGACCTCCACCATCCCTGCCCCCACATCGGTCTAGAAAGAGCCAGAACCCACGACAAGAGAGCAATAAGCCTTCCCTGCTCTCATAAACAAGTATGTGCTGAGTATCATAAGTTTATGACTTGACTAGAACTCAATGCAATGGCCTGTCCTTAACCGACACGGATAGGGAAAGCAGTGTAACCAAGCTATGCCCCATTGGCCGCGGAACACAACCTCTTACACCCACCTATACTCATACCATATCTCTGCCTAGTCTCCATTTTTCCTTTTATCATTTTACCATAAGAGTGATAATAATAATCACCTATTGTGAGTAACAACAGGTTACGCTAGCTATCGAAAATCCTAAGCATAGCAGCTACTCACACCTATACTAGTAGGACTCATAGGATAAATATATTTATGCAGGTGGTTTCCATAAAATGCCTATAACATAAATGCACATCATAGATATATACATCCAGTGCTTATTCAAAATAAGGGTTATGCACCGGGGCTTGCCTTGGGCAGGCGCGGTGTCAGCTCAGTCAGTCCGTGGCGGTTCTAGGACCTCCTCCTGCATGAGGATCTCCTCCCCATACTCTTCAATCACCTCCTTGTACTCCTGCTCGCCCTCGGTCACGAACTCCATCAACTTGTTTTCTACATGCATGCAATGACGATGCAACGCTCAATATTAACGCAACAATAGTTCTTAAAATAAGAATACATCTACTAAACCACTAAGCTAGCACTAATAACTAATATGCTAAGCTAGTTATCATTCCCATCAAACCAGCAGGGTTTCACCTATAAGTGCTACTTAGCAACTAAAATATATTCTTACTCTTATTAAAAAATTTCCTATATACTACAACAAGGAGTACTTAGCTATCATATTTCTCAACCTATTCTAAGACTACAAAAATTACAGTAAGCACATAATAATACAATGAATCTACTATAAAAATTTCATGGTCAATGTTGTTACCAATTTTGCCACAAAAATTCCTACAAAGGGTAACCTGAATAATATTTAACACTCGCAAATGATTTAATAGCCGCTGGCATCAACAAATATATATATGAACTAAATACACTAGCAGATAGAGCATAATTTTAGGAACCTAACCAAATTGGTTTCACAATTTTTGGACACCTATGTGAATTGATATTAATTTTCAAAATTTAGCTTAGAAATTAAAATATAAAGCTATTTCTAATTCCTTAAGAAAAAAGAAAAACAAATTCCACCCGTGGCCCATCACCGCGCTGCTCGCATGGACGCGGCCCACCATGGGGCGGCCCATGACCGGGCGACCCGCGCGTGCTACCAACTTTGCAAAAACACCCCCGCGCTAAGACCGAATCAACCCACAATCCACAACACTATTTCCTGAGAGAGAGACTATGCGGATAGGACCCTGCAATCTATCGCCTTCACCACGACCAGGTCCCTAGACACCCCTGCGTGTGTCGACATGGCAGACATGGCATAGGACGACCACGCTGGCCAACCAAGACCCACCCTGGCCTAGATAGCGGGCCAATCTGCACCTACAACCCTAGCGCCTACACTAGCCTAGGTTACAGGATCGGCGGAGCTCACAAAAGTGGTGACCACGACATGCAGCCATGCGTGACAGCGGCGTAGCCATGCCGGCCACCCAAAGCCACCGCGGGGTGAACTAGCTAGCGCTATAGCATCACTACCTTACCCTAGTTGTGGCTGCGGTGGTGGTTTAGCTAGTGGTTCCTCGAATAGGGCTGGCTACGTGCGGGTGGTGAGATGCGGTGGCGCTTTGAGATGGTGTGGCCACATCAGTGGCTATAGCAAGGCGGTAGAGGTACAAGAGAGGTCTGCAGGGTGAAGTGGAGGTGGAGGCAAAGCTAATGGTGTAGCTAGCTGGCTCAATCAGCATAAGGGGTCGAGTTTGCCCTCCGCCTTGGCTAGAGGCGGCCTTAACGGCTTAGTGGCGAGGGAAATGGCCAATTGGAGTTCGGTCGGGCTCAATTGAAGGCCGAAGAGGACTGGGCGGTAGCAGGACTCTTGTACTAGCACCTGGCATGAGTAATTGCATTGAAAATGGCCAGGCACTGTGGATTTGATTTAGCACGGCTCGGTCCCGCCTTCTCATCCTTGGCGACAGCAAAGGCGCGCGCGAGATATGAAGAGAGGGGACAACTCGATACGTCGCGTAGCCATTCAACAGAAAAGAACAAGGCAAGAGGGCAGACAACTACACGTGTGGTGTAGGGCGAGGCTAGCAGTGGCTTGGCATGTTGTGCCACGCGTGGGAGCTCCACGTCACCATGATAGGGCATGGTTGACCGCTAGCGGGGACAGGCGCGCGTGCAAAAGTTAGCGGCCTTGATCCCATACCGACGTAGTGCCACCCGAGTAGAGGGAGGGGGTAGGCGCCGGTCGTGGCAACCATGTGTGTGGTGGTGTGCGCATAGCGGCATGGGCAACGACAACGGCTGGCAAACCAGGGTAGTGCAGCGATGGCGTGACTGCGCATGGCTAGGAGCTAGCGGCGGGGTAGTAGCACGGCAGTGAGGTGGGGCAGCTGCGTACTAGGGCGGTCGCCCACGGTGGCCAGCCAAACATGGCCAGGCATGCGCGGCCGGTCGACGCATCGACATCGAGGCTAAGGGGCGCGGTGACCATGCCTACGCAAGGGAACTGACCAAGGACATGCCATGCACGCTTTTTAAAGCATCCAAAACAACTAATCAGTTGGCCAAACACCCAAACCATCTTCACCATACTTTAGAGGGTACATTAGGCTACTAAAATAGGCCATGACACTACTCTACTTCTTAACTAATTTTTCCTACAAAAATTGATGAACAAAGCAATGTCTACCCTTTCCAAAATTCAAGAATTTTTCTAAGTTTTGAATGACTTTTTATTCCTAGTTGCCTTTCCAAACCCTTAGAAATATAAGCTAGCAACATTATTTATCATCACCAAGTATTTCATTGTCATCTACAAAGTTTGTACTTCCAACTTTATTTAAGTGTTGCATATATGTTCTATATTATTATTGTTCAATAAAAATGGTTTACAACCCTACTTGATAATTGTTTACACCAAAATTTGGGAAGAATAACACGGGAACTCGAAGCTTCCAAAATTGTGCCGATCAAGGAATCGATTGCATAAGGATCGATATCAGCTGATTCAGATGCACCACTGGAATTGGCTCTCTTTGAATGACGTCAGCAGATAACGATAATGAGCTATGGTTGGCATCGGGAAATACATATTGGACTCTACAAAAATAGAAAGATTAGGGTCCAAGTTATCCTAAATTAGGAATGTTTTATTTTATACCAAAGATTGTAATGAGTCGTACATGAGTAGGATTCATGTTTAGGCTCCGGGTATAAATATTGGACCCCGGCTATTGTAAAGGACATCCAATCAATCAAATACAATTTACCTTTTTTTGGCTTCGGCCAACCCTTAGGAGTAGGAGTATAGTAGATCTCGGCGAGTTCTTCAGCGAGCAGAGCTGCATCGGTCCGGCTGACCTCTGGCTTGTCTATAAGTACTGTCATGGTTTATACTTTGGTTTATATGGCTGCATCAATCCGGTCGACCTCCGCTGCGAACTTCAGTATAAGCTAGTTATCGACTCTTGTCTAGTTCAAGTACGACTGCATCGATCCGGTCGACCTCCACTGCTTGAACTAGATTATGGTCAAGTTATTGGCTCTATCTAAGGCTAGCATCCTTCGGGTAGATTCATTAAGTTACCAATCTTGCTGGTGTTTTCATTGTTATTAGTTTGCAGCAACATCAATCTGCTTGGTCAAGATCAAGTTAGATCGGCCTTATATCCTTTCAGTCTATCGTTCGCTTTATTACAACACGATGTATCTTACTCTGAGCGACGAGTTATGTTTCATCGGCTGTTCTACTTCGATCTTGATCGTGCATAGTACACGGTTAGGGCATGTATGATCTTGAAGAGGTTTGCTGGTTAGTTAAATCTGGTCTATAGTTCGTTATTATGGCTGTAACGATCCGGTCGATCCCCACTGATGGCACTATAGATTTGGAGGATGCTAGTTAGTAGATTTGTTCTCTATTAGGCATGACCTTAACTATTTGCTATGCCTGCATCGGCTGAATGGCCGATTGTCTATGCTTTAACGCCTATAGTGTGTGTCCATGATTCTGTTAAACGTGAATAGATCTCTGTACTTTAAGGGTTTGATTTGTTGTCTTTATCATGGCTCCATCAATCCAGTCGAACCCCACTGTTAGAGATAGTAGGTTAAGTCTGGCGAGTCCATAGGTTTGTCCATGTGAAATAGTCGATTGTTCACATGTTGTAGTCCCTTTTCACCTGAATTGGCTATTTCAGCCGATTCATCTAAGCCTTCACGTATAGCATGTCTTTCAAAAAGCCTGTCGAAGTATATATGGTTTTATGGATTCTTCAGTTTTAGTTTGTTATTATCATTATAGCTGCCATTGATCCGGTTGAACCTCACTGTTGATGGTAACAGATTAGATTCAGAGCATTTGTAGGTCCATTGGTATTATACAGTTGATTTGTTTGCATGCTATATCTTTTCCTAATTAGATTCATTGGCAAAATGATTCATACCGGTAATATCCACCTAGCTGATGATCTCATTTATGTTTGTGGGCATTGTACTTCTCAACATAAAACCAATCGTGATCCATAAGCTTTACTATCCGCAACAGCCGATTTCTGTGTGTATCAGCTATTTAGTCGATTTTCCCGTCTAGCTGCTCCCGAAGCGGCACACTTGGAACTGTCTGGGCAAAGACTGGCATGTTCCACCTTGAATTATTGATAAACTTTCTCTCCTTGTTAATTGTAGGATCAAATTGACTGGCATGTCTCAGGAGGAATTCACAGGATCGGTTACCCCTGTGTTGAAACCAAGCGAATCTCCAGTTCCATCAAGCTGATCCTTCCAGCTTGTCGTGTGTCGACAGAATATCGTCGGCAGTCCTCCGAGGGGTATCCCACAAAGGTAGATTGATCGGTAGAGGCGCATGAGATCAAGAACAAGAAGGCAATAGAGACACATGAGTTAGACAGGTTCAGGCCATCAGTATGACGTAATACCCTACTCATGTGGTCTGTTGGTTTGTATTAGCTATCGTATGATATCGCGTGAATTTGGAGGGGTCCCTGCCTGCCTTATATAGTCCGGAGAGCAGGGTTTCAAGTCAGTTAGATCTGAGAGATAACCGGAAAGTAATAACTGATTACAGGAATCTTGGGATCATACATATCCTAACAGATCTCATAGTATCTTCAGGATATCTTCCCGGTGTCTTGCGGGAGGAGCCGAGCAGAGTCGTATCCCGCAAGGCTTTGTCTTGTGGTTAGGCCACCCCTGGGGACACAACCCAAGTGGTTTGCCATGGGTATCCAGGGTGTCGCACCCAAATTTTGCATAGCAAAACCAAGTACTCATATATGTGCGCCCAGGATGTCCAAACACACACATATATCACAAATTGCAATAGTATCAAAGTAAAGTACTTATTACATCGCATATCTCACAATAAAGTAAATACAAAGTTTGCTCAAAGGCAATATTATTACAAGTACAGCGGAATAACTAGCCCAACTGCCATAGGGACTCCAACTGGTGAACGTCTCCCTAGTAGTCCTGGACATCCTCTGGAAATTCTTCATATCCATTATCTGTTACCCATCCGGGATTTTCATTGGATGTAAAGCAAGTGTAAGCTCACCATGCTTAGCAAGTATAACAAAGGGATCTATGAGGCTCAAAAAGGCTTGACACTGTTTGACTGTGGTTCACAATTTTAGTTGATCAAATTTTAGCATCCTGAATTACTACTTTAATGAACAGTCCCAATTCCCAAGTGGTATTAAAGTATCATCAAGCTTTATCTCATATCCCATCCATCCATCATCCATAGTAACCACTAATCTCGAAGGATCCAGACCGCTCGTATCCGTGAGCATGGCTGTTGTAACAGGTTAATTATTTCTGCAGAAATTGTACATCTTTACCCACCGAGCCGTGATTCCCAATGCCGGGGTTTGCGAGACCCACTACACCTCTTCCTAGGAAGTGTGGCAGAGTTTCACTATGAAACCCTTAGCTAGTTGCACTAATAGGTCATAGCTACAAAGGAATGGCACGCGTGGGCATCGCAGCACGGTTCACACCCTAATAGAAAAAGGAAAGATACCCTCTTACCCCTTACTGGAGCTACAGACGAGCTAGTACAATCTAGATAATAGGTTAGTCTTGGACATCCTCCGGAAATTCTTCATATCCATTATCTATTACCCATCCAGGATTTTTATTGGATGTAAAGCAAGTGTAAGCTCACCATGCTTAGCAATTATAACAAAGGGATCTATGAGGCTCAAAAAGGCTTGACACTATTTGACTGCGGTTCGCAATTTTAGTTGATCAAGTTTTAGCATCCTGAATTACTACTTTAATGAACAGTCCCAATTCCCAAGTGGTATTAAAGTATCATCAAGCTTTATCTCATATCCCATCCATCCATCATCCACAGTAACCACTAATCTTGAAGGATCCAGACCGCTCGTATCCGTGAGCACGGCTATTATAACAGGTTAATTATTTCTGCAGAAATTGTACATCTTTACCCATCGAGCCATGATTCCCAATGCCGGGGTTCGCGAGACCCACTACACCTCTTCCTACGAAGTGTGGCAGAGTTTCACTATGAAACCCGTAGCTAGTTGCACTAATAGGTCGTAGCTACAAAGGAATGGCACGCGTGGGCATCGCAGCACGGTGCACACCCTAACAGAAAAAGGAAAGATACCCTCTTACCCCTTACTGGAGCTACAGACGAGCTAGTACAATCTAGATAATAGGTTAAAGTTAGAGCCATATGACACTCGGGGTTGTACGGTCCCTCTTGGGTTGCCGCTTTAGGATTAAGTCCTTATGGAGAGGCACTAGAGTACTCAACCCCATACTCTAGCCCCCTATCTATTGCTAAAAGTTCCATTTTATCACATTGCATATAGCCTTTAATCATGTTTAACAATTACTTCATGTTAAGCGCTGCAGCATCTATCCAAAATGCCTACCCAATAAACCCAGGTATCAAGGATATGTGGTACAAGGAATTATCTAGGTAAAGTCCTTAAAGGCAATTCAAATTAAACACATGCATGAATGTAAGTGGTAGTAGTTCATAGGTAATAAGGGGCCTTTGGTACACTTGCCTTCCTCAAAGTCGTCTTGGGAGTACTGCTGATCCTACTGGGGGTCCTCAGTCACCTCAAATGGCTCACCCTCTAATCGTGATCCAATCATCAATCAAGCATCATTTCAATCATTACATGCATACAAGATAGACTTCCATTAGAATAGTACACCAAACAGTGAAAACATAAGATGAAAAGCTTACAAAACTATTCTACGCATTGCTACAAACACGTGAGCGAAAGAATCACTCAAATCGGACTTAAAACGTGAAAGTTATGCGTGAAATAAGGTTTAGTGGCATTTCTGTAAATAATTGAACTCAAATTTGAATTAAAACAATTAAAATCTGAATTTAAATGAATTTTGGACTGGGCATACTATTTCTAGAAACAACAGGGACTTGAACGAATAAAAACAGGGCTGACTTGTATTTATTTTGAACTAAATCGAACTGCGGGTTGATTCTACAAAAACAGGAGGGCTTAACTGCAAAACAAACGCTGCTTGATTGCGGGTTGACTCGGCTGCTGACCAGGCTGACGCGTGGCGGCTGGGGATTGGTGCGGTGCACCACGCGGCTTGGTGGATTGGCTGACGTAGCGCTGTGGACCATGTCCACGGGTCCACGGTGGACCGGAATCTAAATCCAACCGGTATTCTAATCTAGGTCGTTCATCGCGAAACTGACGACGCAGGGCGCACAGGAGTATCTACAGTGGCTGCGCAGTCCTGCCAGTGAGGACGCCATGGCCGGCGGCGTCGGGCGCTTGTAGATATGGAGTTCTAGCGTGCTTTTTGAGGAACGGAGAACACCGGGAGGTCGAGTAGCTCACCGTGATTCGTCTAGAGGTGGTTGCGGCGTCCAGGGAGGCTCGATAGGGCCGGTCGACGACGGCGGTGATCTGGAGAGAGAGAGGGAGGGCGCGGTGAGGTTGAATCTGAGGAAAACAAGACCACAACGTGAATTAGATGATACCTACTGCTCCGGGGGGACACGGCAGAGGTCCTGGACACGTCGGTGTCGAGTTTTGTGCTCGGGAGGAGGAGTTAGCCGACAGCGGTGAGATGTTGGACGCGGGCAGAGGAATGGGGAGAAAACGGGGGCTCAGCTGGAGCTTTATAGGCGGGCAAGGCGTGGTGGATGGAAGGCGAGCGGGGCATGGGATTCTGGTCGCTTTCCTTGCATGGGCGCTGGTGGCCTTCCATCGGGCATGCGCCATCAATGGAAGCAAGAAAGGAAAGGGAGCGTGGGGAAGATAGGAAGGAAGACGATGGCGTGCGGGCGGCTGACAGGCGGGCCAGCGTTGCAGTGGGGTGAAGGAAGAGAACAGCAGGCGCTGAAGGCCGAAGCATTGAGCTGGGCCGCACGGAGCAGCAGCTGGCGGGCCATGTTGGTGGGCTGTCGAGCAGATCAGGCCGAGCAGAGCGGGCGCTTGCGCGAGACAGGCCAAAGCAGGGGGGGCAAAAAGGAGAGAAGGGAGGGGGAGTTCGGCTGGGCCGCCAGCAACGGGCCGATGCCAAGCAAGTCAAGCTGGGAAGGGGGAGGAAGAAGGCCGGGCCGGTTCTGGAGTTGGGCCAGAATGGAAGTAGGTGAATTCTTTCCAAAATCAAATCTTTTTCCAATTCTATTTTCTCCATTTCCATTTTTAAGCCAAATTCAAATAAGTTTTGAATTCAATTTCAAATCATCTAGCCCTACACTCAATCAAAAACCATATGATTCGGCATGAATGCAACAAACAAGTTTCTAAACTTATAGTTTATTTTATTTATACAATATTTATTATTTGGCCTAAGTTAGAAATACCTAAAAAAATATATTAAAATGGCAAGAATTTAATTGCTAATTTGTAGTAGAATTTTGGGTGTTACACAGGGTCGTATCCCCACAACTAGTCCCCGAGCGCCTTATACTCGTTGTGCAACGCCATCCTGAGCTTGTCCAAGCAGGTGCAAACAAAGCCGAGCAGTCAATCTCATGGTCCAACCACCATGATGAGTTGCCGAGCAGTTTAACCCAAATATGGCTTGCCATAAGGGTGTAAGGAGCTCAAGTTCGACCAAGTGTGCCCACTTAGAGTCCGACCACGAGAATAGGACATAGTCTTCTTCAACTTCAAGAGGCGAGAAGTCTTCCAGATTTAAGCAAACACACTCACCGCAAGGTGAAGTGTGCCCACTTAGTCCCTGAGACTAATAGTAGATGATGTAGTCATGTGGTGCTAGGGTCCAAAGTAGAAGAATAATAGAAGACCAACGGAGTAGACAGCCAGTCCCCGGGTGTAGCCCCAAAAAGCACATTCACCGCAAGGTGAAGTATGCCCACTTAGTCCCTGATCCTAACAATAGATGACGTAGTCATGTGGTGCCAGGGTCAGAAACAGCAGTCAACTTGCAGAAAATAGAATCACGGAGAAATCACAGGAGTAACGGCTGTACAGTAGCAATTACTAAGCCATAACGGTTGGCGGAGAGGTCGGCAAATATTTGGCGAGCCATAACACATTGCGGAGATAAGTTAGTGATACAGGCTAAGGTTGCACGAAGGCCTAGGTAACGGCCCACCTTCAGTTGTGGAGGATTTGGGGTGGCGAAAATCATGGGAACGGTTCCCCAAAAACCCTTGAATGTGAAAAGGTGGGGAAAGTACTTTATAACTGCGCTGCCGCATCCCACGTTCCTACCTTTGCCATTTTGCCATTTCGTCTTCCTCCTCAGCCCTCACATTTCTAGATTCGCATCCACACTTGATTCCGTCATCAAACCCTAATCAGATCTGAGAGATGGTGCCGAAGAAGGGAGCTGCCAAATCGAAGAAGACAAACCCCAAGAAAGCGAGCGCTGAAGCCTGGCATGACGAAGAGTGGGTGCCATTATGAATGGGAGAAGCAGAGCTCAACAAATTGGTGGAAGATGGCGTTCTTCCTGATCGTGCTACCGCCGAATGGCGGCCGACCCTCGGTGAGCCCTTCCCAACACCTCATACCAATGAAGTGGTGGTATTTGAGGATTATTTCTTGCGTGGGTTGGGATTTCCTGTTCATCCATTCCTGAGGGATTTAATGTAGCTTTGGGTGGTTAGTCTATGCAACCTCCACCCAAATACAATTTTGCATATCTCTATCTTCATCCATTTCTATGAGCCATATCTCAGAATGCTTCCCCACTTCAACCTCTTTTGTCACCTGTTCTGGCTAAAGAAGAGAGGCGGCGGTGATTCCAAGGTGGTCGGCGGAGTGTACCTTCAGCTGCGCGATGGAATGGTGGGGGAGTACCTTACTATGACGCTGAACATGTCACTAAAGAACTAGAACACCAGGTGGCTCTACATGAGATAGAGCCACTTGGCTATCCGCTGCGACACTGACCACATCCCAAAGAGCCAAAAGAGCTAGTCAGAGATGCCCAGCAGCGCTGACATGGAGCAAGTAAGGGAGCTCCTTAACTTAATAAAGGGTTGAAGACCAATGGTGGATTGGTGGTGGTGAGCTTTATAGTATGTCGTGTTTAGTCCTGTAAGGAGAGAGCCCACCCCGCCTTTGAATTCAAAGGAGAGACTGATGGTACCCGGGAGAGGCCGGAGATGCTGTCGAGGGACGTTGTGGAAGAGCGGGCTATAGAGCTATTTGCTCCATTTACCTCATTCAACATGTCAAGGTATATGAAGCCCTTTAACTGCAAGAATCTACCTCCTCAGGTTAATATCTCAGTTGTAAGCTCTTGATGCTTTGTACATTTTGTCATTTCCGAGCATTGGACTGATTCACTTATGCGAAGATCCACTCGCAGGATAGGACAGTGTACTTCTCAGGCATGCCGAGGCGTTAATGGCCAAAAGGAGTAGATTCCTAGCCATCGCTGTGGCCAGAGGAGGACACCGTCAGCATCTTGTCAAAGAGCCCATCCCTAGTGTCGAAGAAAATCTGGGGGAAAAGGGCAGCGACAGACGAGCCAGCTCGAAAAAAGAGAAAGATGGCGGCCATCGCTCCCCTTAAACTGGGCGACATCTCACTTGGTGGCGACTAGACCACTCGAACACGAAGGACCGCGGTGTTTGAGTGGTTGGATGATGACAAAATTCTGGTGGCTGCTCCACTGAGCACTGAAGTGCCTCTACGCAATAGGCGTGTAGAAAAACAATTGAAGGGAAGCGAAGAAGTCCCTAAGCAGTGGGCGAAGAGAGTCCCAACGTAGCAGGCGATGAAGGCCTTCGCAGAGCAGCTGACGAGAGTCCCCGAGTAGCATATGGAGGAAGTCCCAGAGCGATGGGCAGAACATAGGCCGACGGT